>NW_028301607.1:14484848-14636363 GCF_987345545.1 Pholcus phalangioides
TTCTATATATTTCTACAGCTTAGCTGGTAGAGCAATCGTCCTTTAAACTAGAGACCGGGGTTCGTGTCCCCGTGTAGACGGAGATGAATTTTCTTCCATCATCTCCAAAATAAAAAACCAGTCCTTCGAGGAATCTTGTATGAACATCGAGCAATACATACATCCTTCACGCAACAAATTACTTTGAATGCCGGTAGTTAAGCCAATTTCATATATGAATGAATATCAATGAAATCTTGAATTAATTAATAACAATGGAATCTTGAATTAATTAATAACAATGGAATCTTGAATTAATTAATAACAATGGAATCTTGAAAATAAAAATTGAAAAAGAATTTCAGTAACACAAAAGATGCACATACAATATGAAATGTTATGTTTAAAATATATATAATACTTCAATACATATGTGATTAATTCTATATGCATCGATTTTCGTTAATAAACACACGATATGTAACTTCCATAATTTGTAAATCCTATCAATCATTTGTCTCAACGTGTACCAAGTCATTCAAATGCATGTCCAATTCCAAGCATAACTAACAATTATCAACAATGCCAAAAAGGTTATTACACTTTACAATCTTTCCCTACGGAAATAAACCGCAAAGTGAAACTTTTACGTATCTCAAAATGCATACACAAAACAAAAACAAAACCCTGATTCCTCACCAGCGAAAAGCCTCCAGTAGCGAAATTTAATAGATTTCGAAATTAGAATTATTTTATGCTCAAACGGGGTAAAGAAAGTAGGGGAAAAAAGTAAGTAAAACTATAAATAAACGGAATATTTCTATTCTAAAGAGATTACATGAGATAAGTAAGGTATGCAAGCATTTTTCTTTTCTGCTCCCATCCTCTTCCCCCCTTCGTGCATGTTTCTCCCAGAGTCTAATGATATTCATTTAATGTCTGAAACAGTTATTCTCTTGCGTGGAACGCATTTAGTTTTACTCTTATTTTCTTCCACTTTTTATTCAAAACAGAAAGAATTGGAAAGAAGAGTGGAAAATTAAAGAGAAAAAGGGAGAGAGATAGTTGGAGGGCAGAGAAAGAGAGAGAATAAATGAGAGCACACGCAGGGCAGCGGGGCTTGAGGGGGCCCGTAATAGATAGATGAAGTCATGCATCTTGAGAAATTCCAGTAAGAAACCTAATTATTGAGTTCGGTATGTAAGGGGAGGAAGAAGATGTTTTTAACAAGCAATGTGTAATGTCACGGTTTTAAACTAAAGCCGATAAGTTTTAATTATCGTAGCTGCTTCGGTAATGAATGGAGCTCGAAGCAAAAGGGTTTTTACTCTTTTCTGGTCTTTTTACTTTCACACACACACATACCGAAAAGCAATGTCTTCCTTTCAGAAAAATAAAGATTTTTCTTTATTATTATTCTTTTATTATTCCATCTCCCCTCTTGTTTTAATGAACACTTTTCCTCAGCCAACCCCCTAAATACCTTTTGTTACCACGACATAACTCAAGTTTTGCATGCGCGAATTGGAAATTGCTTGCAAATGAGCGAATACATTAAGATAGAAGTTTTCCGAACACACACATACACACATATAGAGAGAATATATAATAATAGCGTAGGTAGCAGAGGGAGGTTAGGAGAAAAAGATGCTGTGCAATGTCACGATAAGCTTTTATTATTCATGAAAATTTAATACATAAGTCGGCAACGGTACTAACAGGTTATAAAGTTTTGGGTTGGTGGGAAAAAAACGGGACGGGACGAAGGTGTAGACGGAATGTTAACTGCTTATTATGAGGGAGGGGGCGAATTCGTGCTTAAAGTACTACTACTACTACTACTAGATAAAAGTAACATGTTACGTTGCTAAGATGAAGAATATAAGGGTTTGGTACAAATACATTCGCTTATAAAGGGAGTTCATTTTTCATTTTTCTCGTGGAGTGAATGGAAATTAGCTGTTACGTTGGAGGGAGTGGGGATTTTCATAGTTTTAAATAGCTCATTATGGATTCAACATTGTTTTTGATGTGAAAAATATATATATCGCCTAGATTAGTCTGTAATGTATAGTCTATAAAGACTGCGTAAGAAGTGGAAAACTATTCTGAACTTTCTATCAATTTTGAGGGATAAAGTGCATATTGATTACCATGCGAGTTATCGTTTGATTTTTATAATGATGCTCTGTAATTTTTCCATGTACGGAAATAAAATCGAAATTGAAATTAGAATGAAATTATTTCACAACCAATGTCTGAAACGAATGCGAATGAAAAAACTGAAATTAATTTAAGAATTAAAAATTAAAGTGAATTTAAGAATTCAAAATTAAAAAGAATTTAAGAATTAAAAATTAAAGTGAATTTAAGAATTCAAAATTAAAGTGAATTTAAGAATTCAAAATTAAAGTGAATTTAAGAATTCAAAATTAAAGTGAATTTAAGAATTCAAAATTAAAGTGAATTTAAGAATTAAAAATTGAAGTGAATTTAAGAATTAAAAATTAAAAAGAATTTAAGAATTAAAAATTAAAGTGAATTTAAGAATTCAAAATTAAAAAGAATTTAAGAATTCAAAATTAAAAAGAATTTAAGAATTCAAAATTAAAAAGAATTTAAGAATTCAAAATTAAAGTGAATTTAAGAATTCAAAATTAAAGTGAATTTAAGAATTCAAAATTAAAGTGAATTTAAGAATTCAAAATTAAAGTGAATTTAAGAATTCAAAATTAAAGTGAATTTAAGAATTCAAAATTAAAGTGAAATCAAAATTAAAGTGAAATCAAAATTAAAGTGAAATCAAAATTAAAGTGAAATCAAAATTAAAGTGAAATCGAAATTAAAGTGAAATCAAAATTAAAGTGAAATCAAAATTAAAGTGAAATCAAAATTAAAGTGAAATCAAAATTAAAGTGAAATCAAAATTAAAGTGAATTTAAGAATTCTAAATTAAAGTGGCCGGCCAAAGCCCAAATCATTACCGAAAATCAGACTTTGACCATTTCCCGAATTGGTCACACTTCGGGCTTTGGCAGTAACATATATATTCCCCCATTTTATTTTATTTTTTGCTTCCTTCACAAAATTATAGCTAAGTTTTAATTTCCATTGCATGCTGCAAGAATTCTTTCCAGTGATTTGGTTTCGATTTTTTTCTGGAAATTAATCGATATTGCGTTATCTAAAGTGTAAATATCTACAGAGGAAACTGTTAAATTGCCCATAATCAATAAAAAAAATTCAAACATTGAAACACCGCATTTGCCGTTTTTTTTCGTTTCAGAAAAGAGAAAATCTCACCCCTGCCTCCTTTCTATGATGTGTCATTATCTCTGTGACAACATCTTTAAACTTTAAAACGCTCCAATAATTTTTATACCCTATTATATATATATATATGGTTATCTAACTCATCCAACATCATCACAGGAATATTAATAAGATACACAGAAATCAACATTTTTTTACTGAGAAATTCTATTCGGCTACACATGCTCTTATCAATATTTCCTCTTACATCGCGAACATTTATGAACTAACGTCGAATATTAATCTTATCAATCTAGTTTGCATCGAACACGACATCTACAAAATGACGAAGATATTAGCAGCAAATATATCGAAATCTAACATTTTCTAGAGAATTAAACTCAACTTCAAAAAAAAAAATTATAATAATACCCCTTTCAATACTATACCATATACAGTAAAAATCCGTTTTATGACAGATTACAATCACGAGAAAAATTTTCGTTTTAACAGACTTCTCCTTTTAAGCGAATTTCTCCTTTCTGCTATGTCAGGATATAAAATGGTTGAAAATCGTTGCTTTCTCTGCATTAAAACATCGTTTACATTATTTTGTTCTGATATAAATCAATGAACGGACCTGTCTATCCAGTCAAAAAATTGATAATTAATCTCACGCAATTAATTCTGTAAGTCATTTAGGATATCTTATTATCAAAGTGAATTAGTAAACCAACTGAACAGTGAAAATTCTCAATTATCACACCACTGCTGCTCTCATGGCTGTATGGACGCATTATTACATGTTTTCGCGTATCGGAAATATCTTTTAGTGGGATTTTTCCCAGCCATTCGGATAAGTTCTGGTTCCAGTGATTTTTTATTCAATGAAAGAGGCGAAAGTCGAATAAAATTACCACATATGTTATCTGAATAGAGGGGAAGCCCAAAAATAAGAAGTGGAGGTATATTCAATTCTTGAAAATAGAGAAGGAAAAAGTAGCATTTTTTTGGGTGGGGGGGTTTTTTTGGGTATCAATTTTCAGCTCATTTATAATTTTTTTTATTGGCTAAACCTAGGTATAAATCAAAACAGGCATTCTTGCGAGAAATGATCGCTTTTCACTGGGATATGGGAAAAAATTACTCAAGAGAGAAAGTGCTTGGCGGCCATCTTTGATCCGCCATTTTGGGTGGAATTTCACATGGAAAAATTAGGGGAACTTTTCAGGATCGATCCATTCTACACATATCTAGGAGGAAATCCTGAACATTTCAGCTAGTTATGAATATGTATTATATATATATATATATATATATATATATATATATAAAATCCTAAATTTACTGTAAAACGATGTCGTTTCTTCAATAATCACTGCGAAATTCGTAAACGTAACGATATTCATGGACCCTCTAGTTAGAGTAACACGAGAAGAAACACACCAAGGTACGTTTTAGCGAGTAATTTAGCCTTTGTTTGAGAACGTTGGTTATTTACGTTGGTTTTAAATCGGGGATGGGAAGCGTACTTGAACCCCCAGGCATATACGCTTTTAGCAATTATAAAAATGATATAAACAAATTACTTAGAAAGAATAGTTGTAATTAAATTTTTTACTCGTAAAAAGAACCGCTCCAACGATGGTAGACTACAGTAGTAATATTGTCATAATATTTGACAAAAATTTTATTATAGTGACATCTCTCCAAAGGAGTATGAAACGTATTACACGCATGAACGTGTGTATATCTTTTGCAGTCCAGTAGATGACATTGCTGACTCATCGCATTCAGGTACGGGATTGAATGCTCTTCATTGTTCGAGAGCATCCTGGCTTATAGATGGCTGTAGTTTCTGCTGGTATAAATGGAGGATCAATGGTAGATACTAAGATTTCAGGAGGAGGGAGGGGGGGTTCACGACTGAAAGTATTTGGGTAACGTGAGCTAATTCATCCGGCATCATTACGAGACTGAAGATACGCTAATTCTTCACTGGGAGAAACAAATCTATTAATCTTGTCGTGCTCTTATCGATATTTTCTCTTGCATCGAAGATATTGATGAATATTGAAAGGGGAAGTATTGATTCAATCAATCAAATTTGCATGCAACACGACATCTGCGAAATCTCGAAGACATTAGCAGCCAATATCTCTGAGGATAACATTTTCTAAAGAATAAAATTTTACTTAAATCTAATAGCACAGAACTCGACACCAATAGACATTTCGTGAAACTCAATTTAACAAGTGAGCAGTTAAGGGAATCACAGTCACACGCGCCAAAAATCCCATCAATAAATGGTCTTTCTTTAGAGCAAGGGGGAATTTTCTTCAATACTCAGTTGGAACTTGGTACACGTATAAAGAAACATTGACAGTCTTGAATAATATGAGAAGAAACACGGGAAGGAAGCTTTTAGAGAGTAATTTCGTCTCTGTTTGAAAGCGTTTTCTAAATCACCAGAGAAAGAGGAAGTTGTTTGCAACTTCCTCAGTACAACAAAGTAAGTATATACGTATATAGAGGGGATTATAAATAACGTTAGAGAGTAGTGTTGATCACATTTTCAACAATTCTGAATGAAGTCCCGAAATGTAATCTAGAAGTAACTAATAACTAACAAGGAAAGAGTCCCAAGGTGTCGTCCTCGAAAAATAATGTAAAAAGTTCAGTATTTTCACCTCACCTAGAAACACATAAAATGTAAAATTATTAAAAATGGTAACAGTTTGCTGCTCATTGTCTCTTGTGCTTCTTTGGCGACATCTATATGGAACTTCTTTTCTCCACCGCCTCTCTGTTCTAGAAACTAATAATTTCTCTTTCCTTTCCTACCATCGTCTGTGCTGTAGTTGGTCGTGTGTTGTTTGAATGACGTCACTCTAACACTCTGGAATTGCGGGATTTTTGAAGTCATTGTTGTCCTCTATTGGCGTACAAAACCCTAATATTTACAATTTGTTTCTGATTGGCACATGGTAATTCCGCCGGATATTTTTATATTTCTGTGCATATTTAAATGAGTAGAATCAGTGGTAATTTTTCAAAACATTTCGAAGACCATACAATAGGACCCTTTCCTTGTAAGTAGCAGCTTCAATAGTTCACCACTGGATTGTTAAATCATTGATATTATAATATGGGAACCCATGACAAAAATTTTAGCGAAATCTTCTTTTTCTCAAGATGATAATTAATCGACTTACACCACTCTGACTTTAAGAACCCTCGTATGCATGTCCCTTTCATACCCTGTTGCCACAAATGTGTCGGTTGCTGTGCAATTATTGCTTTTGGCCTCAGGGAGTTAAGCCCTGGCATAAAATATTGTGTACACTTTGAGTTATAGATTTGATGAATATCAACTTCCGGGGATTTCGTCAGAGGGCGGCACTTAAATTTGAACAGTCAGGGGGTTATAAAGATGGGTTTCATTAACTCAGGGAAGAGTGTACTTCATTATATAAAATTTATTAATAAAATTCTGAAAAAAAAGTATGTGAAGATGAATATACCTTGCATCATCTTGGCTGAAAAAATTTGAACGAAATGAATTATATCTCCACAAAGAAAAGAAAATTGGAATTCGAAAAAAAGTTTGATAAAATAGAAATCGTCACGTTTATGTTTTGCTGCATGTTTACGTATCAAAAATGCAAAAAAATAAAATTGAAAATTTTAAAAAAGTAATGCTCAGGTCTAAAAGGAATAAAGGAGGCTAGAAATTTTTAAGTCACACTCATTTTAATGAGAAGCACTGCAAAATTTAACTTCGCTGTCATAGCAGTACTTGGCACTACGAGGAACTTTGCAAAACTCAATTCAACAAATCAGCATTAAGGGAATTATAGTCACACGTACCGAAAATCCCATCAATAAATGATCTTTTCTTTGGGGAAGGGTGAAGTTTCTTCAATATTCATTGGGAAGTTTATAAACGTAACAACATAGAGACTCTTGAATAATACTAGAAGAAAGACACGAAGGAAGCTTTTAGAGAGTAATTTCGTCTCTGTTTAAGAGCGTTTTATAAATCACCAGAGAGAGAGAGAGAGAGAGAGAGAGAGAGAGGGAGGGAGAAGGAGTTGTTTGTGCAAGTGCACTGCAAGTAAGTATATATACATATATGTATAAAGGAGACTAGGAAATATGAAGTTACTCTTTGGGACGAGGAGCAAGCAAGCGACTGCAACAACTCGAAAAGAGACTGCAAGAATGGAGAAGGAGATGGCCTCATGCTTTTCCCACCAGCTGTTGCTCGTTCCTAACTCGTGTAACCCGAGGGGCAGTTTTCGTGACAACAACCCTTAACAGCTGCCGCCGCTTTTGATGTCGAAAGCGAAGACAGATTTTTCCCACTCTCTCTCCTCTTTTCTCCAGTTTTCTCGAAGGAGGTATAGAGGGAAAACAGTTTAAGAACGTTTAAAGACAGAAAACGAAATAGCTTCTCTTTGCAATAAGTAAAAAAAAAAAAAAAAATTCAATGGATATTAGAACAGGTTGCGTAAGTTTCCGAGCTAGTCATTTTGTCTCTGAGAAGAACAAAACTTGATCGCAAAATATGTAGTTACAAGATATCTGTGAATTTCGTATTTATATTCAAAAGATAATGCCTCTCTCTTCAGGAAATGTCCCTTTAATTAAGATCAGATGGGTATCATCTTTGTGCGTTCCCTGTTTGTTCTCGCAGATGCTGCACTGATGATATGAGATATTCATGTATTCGTCATTAGGGAGATGCTTTCATATCAATATGTTCGAAATATGAGAAGTAGATGTACGTTTAATGTTTTATGCCTTCAATTTTCCAACAGAAAGTAGATGGTATACACACGGTGTAGTACAGGGTGCCCCATATATTCGTGAACAGTTCAAAAATTCTAAGCAATCGAAGGAATTTGCATATTTGAATGCGGTTTGCGAAAAAGCTCTTCTCACATATATAAGGGGGTATTTTATTTCTATTTATATTTCTAGTATAGGAAAATAAATAGTTCAAATTTTTGTTGATAGAGGGTTCTGTATGAAAGTAAATCAGAAATGACTGAACCTAAACCTCTCTTGAATGTCTTGTGTGTCCAAAACATTCGTATAGCTACAGTCGACGATTCGCGGCTGAGATTGAACTACACCGATAGTGCTTTGCTCATTAATACTAGATTCTGGAACTAGAAGGACCACGTCGGTCATATTGACCGTTTTCGATCTTTTTGCTGGATTTTCATGATGAACCAGATCACTTAAAATGTTGAATGTTCTTTTCTTAAAAATGCTTAAATATTGCACTGTCCAACTATCATATGTTAAAAAAAAAATTGGCCGAGATATTTTTAGTTATACCGGTCAATTTTATCGGTAACGGTATAGGCAATTTCATAGTCATTCGCAGCAAATATTTCGTGCGAATCATGATCAAATTTTCTCTAATATAGATATGCTCACTTTGGCTAATTGGAAACATCCTTAATGGATCGATTAATTGCGAAATAAAAACGCTAATATGACCAAAAATGTAGTGATACAAATCATTGAATCTTGTCTAGTAAAAATTTGAGTACATGATGATTGTGTGTGTTTTTCTTCATCAATACCAGCTAATTACTGGATCAGAATAATACTATCTTGGTAGCTGTAATAATAAAAGATCGGAAAGAAATTTCACGTGAAATTCATCAGGGACTCCCTTTATATGAAACGCGTTTGAAGTGTTTACTCATAATGACTTTACATTTTGTGTTGTCTGGGTAGGAAAATGGAGAAAACTTCCTTCTACTTCGTTCAATGCATTGAGATATTAAAATATTTCTCAAAGTGAGTTACATTTCTGAAACCACGGAGTGATACAACGAAACGAAGTATAGTGTTGCATAGCATTCCGTGCACATATCATTCATTTAAGACGTTGTGCGTTTTATATAAAATATTTGATGCAGCCTCAAGAAACGCTTGGTCTGATTCTAGAAGAAAAACAACAAAAAATTGGAAAGTTAATTTTCTTCTTGTTGAAATTACCTAAACAAAAATTTATTTTCTTCTTCGGTCTTATGTTTTGTTGTCATTTCGAGAATGTGCTATTGAAAGAGATAGTTTTACTTTATTGAATATATTTGAAGTTTGAAACTCAAACTTTATTGATTTGCTCATCGCGCATATAAGTTAATAAGTTGATGTCAAGAACATAATTACACCCCGGAGCTAGTACAAATATTTGCAAAAAATAAAAAAAAAATTGACATTTTTAAACAGATATGCATACGAAAATGCAGTAAAAAAAAGTTAAGAAATTTGTAATGTATACAATTTCAGAAAATATTTATGCATAATATACACGCATACAAAAATAAAAAAAGCAATTCCAGTACATATTACAACAATGTTTTTATGTAGGGGTTTAAAAGTATTCCTTTTCCTTCTGAAACCTCACAATCTTGCGGTGGCAAACAGTTTTCACAGTAATATATAATAGCGAGGTAAAACTATTTTAACAAAGAAATGCACTTCCCAAATAGTACATAATCAGAAGCAGTAGTTGGGAGAATTAGATCCGACGGCACCTACGAAAGGGGTAACCATGCTTTAGCACGTGTTCCAGCACATTAAATTGAAATACATATATATATATATATATATCGCCATGGGAAATATACTACCGAGTGAGTTGTTTCAAAAGTGTGAGTGTGGGTACCTAACAGTCTAAGTGCATACACAGTGTTGCGTCTGATTTTTCTGTGCTGCCATCTATATTTCAGAAGTGAAGTTAGTACAGTGTAATGATTGAATATTTGTACCATTGTAAGCCCGTTGCTCTCTGTAGCGAGCGAAAGAGTGCATCATTTCATGAACATATAAAAAACATTCTTCGGAGACAAACTTCACGTTGGTCTCAGAACATACGCTGCACATTTCGACGAGCATCAATTCGTTAGAAATTTCCTAGAGGAATGTTCACGAGATGCATGTACGGTCAGGTAGCAGTGTTAGGCTGGATAACTGGAATTTAGAAACAGGGATGATATATTAACGTTTTTCGAGAGAAAACTTTTTCTTGGGAATGGGAAGCCTTATTGTGTTCAATTCCTTTATTTCAGGGTTATCAAAGTTGTAAAGTACGGGAAGCTGCCTAATTCCAACTGATAATCACTTTTCTGTTACTATAATCGGCCGTGAAGATAGAATCTTGATAAATATATTTGTTTTTGCTCAGTCATGCAATCAACTGACGATTAAAAGGAAAGCTACAGCTGTATTTGACTCAAACTTCTACTCGGAAAAATCGTTGTCAAACCCAGGATTTCATTTAAATCTGTAAACAAATAGGTGAAACAAAAAATGATTCAATCGGATACATGGAAGAAAAAAAAATGAAGAAAAGAGGTGATTATTAATATAATACTGTGATTACTGATCCAGGGCAGCACTCTTATAGCTCATCTCAGAACACCATCTTTATATTTTCATTTTACATAATATAATGCTGTAATAAATATTATCGAGACGGTTATTGTTTGATAAAAGAAAAATGCGAAACTCCTGTGATGGTGCTGAGTGCTCCGGAAAAAAAAGAACATTCCTCATCATTACATTAATCATGATCATTAAGGATATATGAAAGGGCACGAGCTTCAAAAAGATTTTTCCACCTGAAGGAAACTTAACGGGTAGGACATTCCCAAACTTTGCGAAATAGAAAAGGGACTAAGTTGCAGCAGCAGCAGCGCCATTGGCCAACTTTCGACTTCTTTGGCGGTAGTGGTCAGAGAATCAAGGTCTTTTC
Organism: Pholcus phalangioides; assembly: GCF_987345545.1. Classification (NCBI taxonomy): domain Eukaryota; kingdom Metazoa; phylum Arthropoda; class Arachnida; order Araneae; family Pholcidae; genus Pholcus; species Pholcus phalangioides. The sequence goes on from NW_028301607.1 coordinate 14,495,863, forward strand.
ATGTTCCTTATTTTCGGTCTTTGGTAAGAATGACTGATTGCTCCGGTACTTCTCTATTGATAAGTACAGGAAGAAAAGAGGAGAGCATTTTCATTGTACAAGTGAAGAAGAGCGAAAAAAATGAAATAGAAAGGGAATTGGAAGGGAACTTATCTGAGTTTCTGTTCAAGTGCTGATCCTTTCGCTTCTTCAGTGAAATCTCTATTTCCCGAGTTCATCGCCGATTTTCTATGAAAGCTAAACTTTATTGAAAAAAAAAAGGAATAAAAAGAAATAATACTCTATATAAGGATAGGTTCTGTGTGTTACTTTATTGCAAAGGGGCTCAGAATAGGCATTAAAAAAGAAAAAAGAACGAAGAAAAAATTCGATTTTTTCCAGAAAATGGGATACTAAGAATATAACAAAGACTCTATCGATTTTTTTTAAAATTTATTTCGTATTTTTTACCCAAATCGATGAATAAATGCCTTTTCTATCTTCTCTTCTTTTCAAATTTCCCTTCTTCACTTTGGTTGAAATAACACAGTCGTAACTTCTTCAATAGTTCTTTTTTCCCCTCTCCATTTTACTTTTTGAACTATCATTTCCCCCTATTATTTTCTTTGTGATATAATATATTATATTTCCATTTTTTCCCCTTTTAATTTGAAAAAAAAAGTCGAAGAAAATTACATTTTTGATTTTATAATTCTAAGGAATTATGTTTTTATAAGTATGCCTGTCAATATGACCCATTTTTACTTTAATAGATTTCTAGCAGGTGGAAAATTTCGAAAAAAGAGATATTGGTTTTTTGAATGTAAAGCGTGGTTGTTATCAATAGTGGGTTTTGCTATTGTACGAGTTATTATTATGCTATAGTGGTTTTGCCATTACGAAGATTGTGTTACTGTGAGCTGCAGAACTTTCGTAGAAATGTCAAGCAATGAAATCAGGCAATGTATAGCACATGTGAGCAAATATATTTAGTCCTCTTTTATTGAATTACGGCAAGAACTCAAACTATTGTAATCACAAGGTCTAATGCATTAAAAAATGATGGCATGAAAAAAAAAAGAGACTTTTCTGATGGAGTTGTATAACAATTGGCTTCAACAATGAAAGACAGAAACAATGATTATTAATATCAAGTAAGGAAACATTCAATAATTACGACGACAGCAACGACTATTGTCATCAAGTAGAAATGCATTCAGCAATGAAGACAAAAATAAAGATTAATACGATCAGGTAGAAATACATTCGACAGTGGCGACGAGAGGAACCGATATCGCGATCAAGTAGAAATTTGGTCAGGTAAAAGTGCATCGAACAATGAAGACAAAATTAGATACTATTGTGATCAAAAAGAAATGCATTCCACAATGAAGACAAAAGCAAACACTATTATGATCAAGTAGAAATACATTCAACAATGCAGACGGGGAGGCGGGACAAAGACTATCATCATCAAATAGAAACGCGTCCAACAATTACGGCAGATGCAACGACTATTGTGGTCAAGTAAAAATGCATTCAACAGTGAAGACAGGGGTAATATCCATTGTCATCAAGCAGAAACGCATAAAACAATTACAAGAGCAACGCCTATTGCGATCAAGTAGAAATGCATTCAACAATGAAGGCCAAATAAAAGATTATTGTGATCTAGTAGAAATATGTTCAGCAATGAAGACAAAATCAAAGGCTAATGTGATTAAGTAAAAATACATTCGACAATGCAGAGGAAAACAAAGACCAATGTCATCAAGTTGGAACGCATTCACAATGACGACAAGAGCAACGACTATTGTGGATGTGTGGTCTGACGGATTTCAAAAACGATGGCGATGACCAGAACCTGTTGCAATCGAATGTTACAATAACGGCAAGGAAAAAAACACTATTGGGATCGAATGATTTAACATTTCGTTGGTGACGAGAACAAAGACTATTGTGGTCGAGTGTTATAACAAGGACAAAGGCTGATCTAATTAATTAATCTGTTAATCGAGTGATCTATCGCAATATTTAAAAATGAAGACTATTGCGATATAGGGGGTTTAACGAATTTCAACAATGGTGAAAAAACAAAGGCTGTTGATTTTTTGGTCATTCAAAACAAAAGCAAAAAGGATAAATAAAATTTGAATATGCGAGAGGTTGTGCAACATTACGTTGTCAAAACCTTTTCCAAAATGCTTCGATCCTAAGAAAAGGTTCTGGCTGGGTATCTCCAATAACTATTCTGAGATTCAACCGTATATTACCATACGTGACCTTCACGTATTCCCAAGAGATCAGTAAGACCTATCCAGGGAATTTGTTAGTGTTAGTAAACATTTATGCTAGAACCGGGATTCGAACCCAGACTTGTGGCTAGTGCGTTAACCACTCGACCTCCACCTAGCAGTCGAGTGATATTAATTTAATTTATACTTTTTTTTTTACCACTCATTCTTGAAATTTGCTGCCATTCCCAACTTATCACTCTGGGCTATGCCCCGGCTAAGCTCCCACTTGCATTAAGTAAAACCACTGCATTAAGCAATATGGGGCTATTTGACAATGCGAATGCGGGAGCAGTTGGAAACCACCAGAGCAGAAAACTCGTGTAATATGCTGTTAAGTGCGCGTATAACAAGAGTGATGCATAGACGATGACCGCACCATAATGAAAGGGATAATTTAAAGACATAATGTTGTTCCAGCAGTTTCTTCTCGTTGCTACATTGATTGCATTAGACACCTTCCATGATTTATAAGCACGGCGCAGCAAACGAGGGCATACCTAAATGATTTGAAGATTAGGATTTTCATCGCATTCCGCTAATCATTCTATATTCGAATGGATGTAGAGTGGAATCGAGATAGAGAGAGAGCGAAGGAAATAATGTGACCCCTGGATGTAATGGTTTGCGAACAAATTACTACGTCTGCTTAGTTGGTGTGCGACTGTTGTACCTATTTGCTTTTGGGGTTGACGTTATGCTTTAAGTCGTTATAATTCACAATCAGAATGTTTAATGATCTGCAGCAGCAGCGGCTAGAAAATCCCACGGAAGATGGTTGTTGTCCGAGAATACCGAAATCCTCGAATCGAATACGGCAAGCGAATTAAATCATCACCACGAGTTCCCAATTTACCGACAATGAATAATGAATTGTAGGCGTATTTCCCTCTCTCTCTCTGTGTCTGGCAATTTACTATGCCCTTCTCTTTGCGTTGATCATTTGCTAAATGGATTCGGACGAACTTATGAATTCTAAGACAAGACGCGACCCTTAGTATCCCATATATGTTCCGGATTCGTGGAATTCTGTACGCGTGTGTCCACGAGATGCCATTTTCGTCGTGTACACGGTGGAGAATAATTCAAATCGTGTCTACAAGCTCCCATTGGTTACATCCTATTACGCTGAACAACATATTTCGACATATTTTCTGAGTTCGGAGCAAAAATAGTCATCTGTTATGTAATTCGGTGTGCTGAACACGAATTTGACTATTAGAAAGGTGGATTGACCACAGTTTCATTGGGAAGTTCACATTTAATTTATATATAATAACACAATGCAATACATTGGAATACATGTTGAGTATATAGAAAACATAATAAATGCACGGAAAAAAATCAAAACATATAGGACCCGCCCTAATATAATAAAGTCACGGTATTCATATATATACATAAAAATTGCAACACAAATACTTAAAAACCTGTTGTAGCACGAAAGTTAATTTTCAGCTTCTGTACTTCGTTTTGCATTGCGTCTGTACAGGAAATAAGTAGCATCTCTTAATTAGCCAACCAGACTATTTTCCCTGTTAACGTTGTTCTATGTCCTTACCACTTTTTTTCACTATACGATAGTCCTCGTAAATTAGCCTTCTTTTCCACTTTCCACAGGATAATATCTCAAAAATGGGAGCCAATAAAACTTTTTCATGATGATATTCATGTTCGACGGGGTCAAAGTCATTCGGAGAGAATTGTATATTTTCATATCCCACACATTTTCATTGTTGTCAAGTGGTACCGGTCGTAAAAAAGGAAAACAGTATAATGCATAAGTGCAGATAAGAAAGCGTAGTTATACGAAGTACATTCCTCTTTTGCAAGGATGACGTCACTCTCCGCTACCATACGAAGGCTCTAACTACTGGCTGTTGCAAAGATGAATTTTTTTGGAAAGAGAGAAAATTCAACTGCCTTTGCAGGGAATCAAAGCCACGCCCTAGATCACTAGACTACAAAGGCAACGAATAGCTCAAGACTGTTGAATTTTCTCTCTTTCCAAAATATTCGCAACAGCCAGTTGTTAAAACCTTTGTATGATAGCGGAGAGTGACGTCATCCTTGTAGCATCCTTGTCCATCTAGTGGCAGCGTCGGCAGTTGTGAGCTTGGCCTGAGTCGGATACGGCCGTCCATGTACGACCCCGTTCAGTGCACTTGAGCTCCAAAGGACGATTGAAAGATTCGTTGTCTTTGTAGTCTAGTGCGTTCACCTGGAAAGTGAAAGGATGTGGGTTCGATTCCCCGCAAAGTCAGTTGAATTTTATCTTTCCAGAAAAAATTCATCTTAGCACACAACCGCCAGTTGTTAAAAAAAAATCCTCTTTTCCCACCAACCTGTTTTCTTTCGCACTTGAAACATACATCATATGTGGGGACAAAGTCACTAATAATTGTATAGAAATAAAAGTAATGTAAAAGAACAACTTCGTAAGATTTACAACAAGCCTGGTGGTAATAAGAGAGGAAAGAAAACAGAGAGAGCTTGTTTGACGTTATTCCAAAAGCGTTTGGACGCAATATTACGTCCTTGATCGTAAAGTGGTTAATTTGGAACGATGTCTCTTTACCAGGACCAGTTAGGTACACATATGTGTACTTCAGTAGTGAAGAGGATAAACATTTTTCATAGTGAACGATGTTAATGTTAATCAGGTCCAATTTGGAACTATATATTTTCGTTTCGGATGGAATTTCATTGTTGTCTAGTGAGTGAGATTATCATTTCTATAATTTCGGGATATAACTTATTACATTCCAACTAGGAGAAAAAAATTATAAGAATTAAATCAGATACCATAAAAATCGATTTTTTTCCTTGAAAGATCATATTCAATTCCCGAAAATGTGATATTTTCGAAACGAATGCAATTAAATTATGGGAGTTAAATTTCCCGATGATTCCTGGAAATCCAATTACATTGAATAATAATATTTCAATACATTTTCCCCTTTGTGTTAACTAAAAATAGCAATTTTCTTTCGGAATTTTAATTTGATTATGGAGTTCTCTCTTTATCAATTTTCTTAAGGTGATTTAAGAGTAACTAATATGAATATAATCATTTTTAAGTAATAATACGGAAATTTTCAACAATCACATAATATCGGATGTTATGAAATTTATTTATTTTTTTTCTGTTGGATTGGATTTTCTCAAGAGGAATTGTTTTCCTGAAGTTCTATTTCTGTAAAATGGGAATCCTTTCTGAATTATTTTGGTCCTCTAGAAGAGATTGTTTTTTTGAAATGGATAAAATTTCTGAAATAATTTGTTTCTCTGATAAAAAAAATGCTTAAAAATGACTTTGAAAAACAAGACTCAAGACAAAGTCATATTTTTGGAGAACTTTCTGAAATATTGCAGATTATTTTTTGAATACCAAGTCCTGTCTTTAACAAATAGTAGAAGCAGAAAAGAGTCGCTGCGTGATCTCGTGGGTATCGTGCTAGGCTCTCATCGTGAGGAATTATGTGCGAACCCCAGAACTTTGCCACTGGACTACCAAGATCTCTTCCAGCCCAGCTTCAACATGTTCGAACCCCGTTGGCGGCACAGTAGTGTCCCCACTGAAGTTTGTTTTCTGCGGTCTTGAAGGACACTCCTCGTTTCACACTTTTTGGATCCCCGGTCCCGTGGAATAGGACTGTAATGTATTTCACTCCCCGTTAGCGACACTCTCAGTAGAGCTCAGTAAAATGAGGTAAATTCTAATTTCTGAACTTTTGGTCATAAATCTAGAATTTATCATAATCAACGGTGATTATGTATAATCCCAAGCTCGTGTTGTTAATCATGATAATCCGTCAATTAATTACTGGATTAACTGAACATTACTATGGTCCAGAATGCTGATTCCGAATGGTAATATTGGTTTTAGTTGCACATGTTGACACGTGTGAAGAAAGCCAACATAACTAACAATGTTGTCATGAACATTTATTTCTTTTCTTCACACTTATTTTAATTCAATTCTTATTTTTATTGCGAAATACCGTATGTGAAGTGCTTGTACCATGTACGGGTAAAAATAGTTAATTGGTGTAATGAAGAGAAGAAAGGTTATAAAATTTTTCCATATTTATCAGACCTTATTTGAGAATTATGCATAATCACACCGGTAAAAGTGATAAATGTATTGAAACTTAATCAAACTTTCTTTATCGAAACGATCGATGATTATGCTTCATTACCGGTGTATCACTTTTACACACACTAGTATATAGGAGCTGATTGCAACCGGAGCCAAACGTCGGCGTCGTATAAGTGTGAAAGTCATATAAACGAGGTTCTACTGTATAGTGGACATTCCCCGTTAGCGGACAAAAGTTTTAGTCCCATGGATGTCTGTTATCGAGAGGTTCTACTGTACTTGTACATTTAAATTTAAGCATTTACCAACTTCAAAATAAGAAAGGCAGACGTGGCTTCTCAGGGCCGTCATTTCAACTTTTTCCAGGGGGGGGGGGGGGGGGGGGACAAAGCACATGTACTCAGTGTATGTATATATATACACCATTTTTAGTGTATTTTAAAAAGCCAGGGCCCCCTGCCCCCCCCCCCCCCTAAATGACGGGCCTGCGTGGCGTCACTTATAGAAACACAACATGTTTAACTCTGCACTTACTCAACCGCCTGCAAAAAATATCATTTCACACTTTTGAAATTATTTCCAATACATTATGAACAACTTTTGATATATTATGAAATGATTTTTAATAAATTATTAACAATTTTTCATAAAATATATTAAAAGTTATAAATTATCATTGACTAAATTATAATCTATTTTTAATCAACTCATTCATTCATGAGTAAATTAGAGGAATCATTTCTCTTATTTATTCTAAAATTATTTCTTTTAATAAATATGTAATCATTACTAATTATGAAATTATTCCTAATTAATTATGTAGTTATTTTTAAATGATTATGAAATTATTTTTTTCATTGGTTCTGAAATTATCATTATACTTTTACTTTCAATTCTGTAACATATTTTTGATTGAGGATCTATTTTGCAGGATTTCTGTAAATTGTATGACTATGTGACCCCTTTTCATCCACGAGACACTTTAATAAGCCTCGAGGGCAGCATGTGGCCCGCGGGCGCAGCTTTGAGGTCCCTCTGTCTATGGAAATTCATTCTTCGTATATGGGAAGAGGTAAATAGAAAATAAATTCTCGGAAAGAAGAGAAGAAAATCATACTGTATGAAGTACCTGGAAGTAGTTCTCCGTCGTGTCTTAATATCCATTACTTTGCCCTTTTAAACTCTCTCACACACTATGAAAACTCAGTGAGAAACTTGTACGGCGCTTAACGGTACCCCCGCAGAATAGCGAAATTTACGTCGCAGAATATAAATGACTTTCGACATTATGTCGAAACAGTAGCTACAATGTATAAACACGGAGGTATTTCATCAAGACAACTGCCACTCCGCGTGGCTTTCATGTAAATTGATCGTTATCGATGAAGTAGAGGCAAATTTACATTAGTTGGAATGACTGGCGAGTCAAGCGAGAGCAGTTAAGGACATCCTCGCCTCGTTTAATATTTGCGCGAGTAAAATCTGTGAAATCGCCTCAAGTCAAAAATCAAGTATTTGAAAGCACCAAATATATCACAAATTGTTAATATGATTAACTGAGATTACGGCTGACGTAATTGCCTGTGAAAAAAATTAATAATAAACAACACTATTAATCAAATCAGCCGTGATCAATTTCTTTTTTTGCGGGAAATTTGTCTATATGCTTGTTAAATTAACGCTTGCTCACTCTCGAGACATGCTCTTCAACCTTTTCCCACTTGCGAACAAATGAAATCAAGTTATCAATGTAGCGGATTGGCATAAATGAGAGAAATCATTTAGAAACTAGCTATAAAAAAAAAATATCAGGGGAAAATTTCTTATGCTGCCAACTATTGCTTCAAAAAATGAGTTTTTGATTTTCAAACTGGTGTGTAGCATGAAAATTAATTGAGTTTTAATCATTTTGTTGCTAATATTTCATGCTGCAACCGGTGAAAATTTACCGTGTCATAGTACAGGTTACCATATTTTCACGTTTGACGCAGAATTACAGCAATTGTTTTTTGGTAAGGTGAATATGGATATAACGCAAAAGAACGGAATTGGCCAGTTCACGAATTGGCCAGTTTCATTGAACATTTTCCCGGCCAATGTCCGAATTTCGGGTTTTGGCCAGTCAATTCGCGGAGTGACCGGAGATCCCTGACCGATAACAAAACACATGATTCAGGGTCAGCGCTAAGTTAGCGGATCGTCTTGCAACAGTATATCGAAATTTGGCCGGGGATCTCTGGCCACATTACCTGGCCGAATCATTTCCGTAAATTGGATTTTGGCCAATCCCCTTGCTCATTCCTGAATCGGCCGGGCTTTGACAGTAACAGATACACTTTAGTTGAATATGAAACTACTTGACAATGGGATATATCTGTCACCACCTATCAAAGAAAAACATATCTACGATGTTTCACGTGAAATTGATTGGTTGTTTAATAGCGGTGTACTGCATGAAAATGAACACTATGTAATATAGTCGAATCCCGTTATAACGAACTCAACAGACCGGAGAAATCACTTCGTTATAACGAATTTTCGTTATAAAGGAATTCTGGGTTTTTTGCATTGTTTCTATGTAAACTTATCTGGGGGATTAGAAAAGTTAAAAATAAAGGAGATTTTTGCTATATCGGTATTCGACTGTATGATAAAAAAAAGAAAGAAATCATTGTTTTTTTCATGCGGACGCCAGTGAAAACTTCATGCGTCATAATACAGGTTGCTATATTTTTTATGTTTGCCATAGTATTTCAGCACATACTTTTTTGGTGGGCCGTATATGAATATAGTTGAATTTTTGAAAATTATCCACGGCAGTGGGATATTATGCAATGTAACTTAATTTTTATTTCCTGTTACATTTTTTTTAATATTAACATTTTGAATTATTTTTGTTAATATAATTTGCATTTTTTTTCATATAATTTGCATTTTTTTTCATATAATTTGCATTTTTTTCATATAATTTGAATTTTTTTAACACAATTGGTTTGATTATATTCTGAACACTTAGGATTTTTTTTATCTTAATACATTTTGATTTTTTCAGCCTTTGTGATTAATTTTTTTGTCATTTCGAATTTTTTTTATCTTAACAGTGATTTATCTTAAGATGAATTGTTTTTATTGTCTCAACGTTTTGATTTGTTTTTTTCATTAGAAAGTTAGAAAGAGCCCTGGGTCTGTGTGACCCCATAGCCTTTTCCAGCTATTTTTGAACTCTTTAATATCTTTAATCAAGGTTGCCAATTTTGGTTTAAAAAAAAATTCACATCATTCCATTGATATGAGGTCAGCATCTGTAAGCAATGAGATTATTGTAAAGTATTTTGGAATCTTTGACGTCCTATCGACGAGGAAGCTCTCACAATATTTCATACACTTCCATATGCAGCAGTTTATTCACAACCGATAGACGGGCATTATTGTGATCTCGAATTTTCATGGAAATCAGTTGATGTTTGCGTGTAGGAAAAATGATTTTCATTGATGGTTTCACACACACACAATGTTGTTTGCGATTATTGTTTCTAATAGCATTTCGTTTTGCATCAGCTGAGACATTGTTTGAGGTATCATTTCAGTCTGATTCACGCATTCGTCATCAATACTTCACAACTATTTTCTTGTGATAGTTTTCATTCTCCTCTGAAATCTCATCGCCATCATTACTGCTTCTAGATTTCTCTCACGAACTTTTCGTCAACTTCTGAAAAGGTTTCTCTTTGGTGAATCTGAATCTTTTTCCCATTTCTACAACAATTATAAGCACGTGCATATTTGCACTTTGCAGCACAAACAATTTATCGAACAAAATGACGAAAGTACTTGACAACAAAAGCTGAGACTCCTGCTGACCGACATCTGCAGATAAGAATAGAATAAAAATGAGAAAAAAAATCTCACGAATGGGGATCACACTGTATTATATGATTAAAAAGACCATCGGGAGAATTTTGACCTTACAAAATCAATTTTGACAAGGTGGGTACTTTGACACAGAATGTGTGTGACTTTTGAATGTGTTCAAAAATATATGGAAGGGTCAGTGTGACCCCCTTTTGTCTTTCTAAGTATATTTATTCGTATCTCCGTCGCTGAGAAAGATATTGAAAAAAAAAAGAACTTGGGTGTACAACAAGAACACGATAATTCAGGAGAAGTCGCGAAATTTCTAATCTTTTGGTTCATTCTTACTTGAGATATGGGAGCAAAAATTAGCATGCGGAGTCCCTGTCCGTCTTTCTAGTGCTAATACTAACCCTAAACCTGAACTTTTCTTTATTTTAACACTTTAATTTTTTTCTTTCATTTCAAAATACTTAATGTTTTTTTTAAATCTAATTCTCAATCCGTGCACTTACATTAAAAATATTTCGAAAATATCGTTTTGTCAATACATTTTACCCTATTTTAAAACATCTGAATTACAACTGAATGACTTTTCGCATATGGTGTCAACTTTTAAGATGGATATTCTGTGAAATGACATTTTAAATGTATTGCAGAGTGTTCCTAAAACACTTATTTGTATTTCAACGGAATTTAATTTTAGACTTCTAGTCTTGAAATCAGATACGCAAAATATCAAACCGCTTCCATCGTGTAATAAAACAAGAAAACTTCTTGAGAGGAGAGACATTTCAAGAGACGGGCTTCTTCTCATCCACGAAATCACCTCCTCCACTTTCTCGAACATTCTACTGACACATTCTGCACGAATTATAAATCTCTAGATTTCCAGCGTCGAGTGACAAAGAGCTGGAAATTTCCAAGGCAAGCTTCCTGATTAATAAAGCCAGGATGAGTAGTAGCAGAGTGGAGCCAAGTAGAGTGTGAGAGGGTTGGCCGGGAGATCGAAAGTATACGTGTGCTTTAAACTCGTTATTTGCATAATGACGAGTCATGTTTCAGCTTCGGAAAGGCAAGGCAATTAATTATTTGTTTCCTCACCCAACATTGCCGCCCAATGAGCACGGATTCGATAATTGGTTCCGTTGAAATAGAATAAGCCTTTCTCTTCCTCTCTTGACACTCTTTCCCTCGTCCCGGCCACCATCATATCCAAGTGAAGAACGCGAGGAGCCCATGTGAGTCACGTGGTGGGCGGAAAGGCTCGAGAAAAGTTCATTTGAAATTCACGAATTACTTCCAACGGGCTTATATAAGTCCACAAAATATTTGTCAAAGTTAACGTTCGCTGAATGCGTGATTTTAAACAATTCCTTTTATTAAAGTTCATTAGATATGCACGTGTAAATGCGGATCTTCCATACAATGGCCGCCATCGCCGAGCACTACTCCGACACAGATTGATATGAGATAAATCAGGGCCGATTCGTCGTTTTTATTTTCCACCATCAACATAATTTTAATTGATTGCGATAACGGCTGCTATCCTGAATAAATGTGTTAAGTAATTTCACACACGGTTTATTTAATACCCAGGAAAATTGATAGGTACTTGAAGCACAATACTTAATATTTAATACGCATAATACTTGAAACGCATAAGTATAGGCTGTCATTACAATTGGAGTAATTACCTGACAATTACACCGAACAATAATGGAATTCCGTACACAATAAAACTATCATTTTGAGTAATTGTAACCTGCTGAACACGAATATCACCATGAAAAAGTTTTATTGGCTGTTTTTTTTAAATATAAATGTATATAAAATGTATTTTCTGTCTCTGTGTGTGTGTGTGTCTGGGTATGTGTATTCTCTGAACAAATGTACAACTTTAGGTCTATAGTTGCAAAATTTCATATATATACCAAACAGGGCCAGTTGAACGATAGCTTACTTTCAAAGTTTTTAGAGTTGAGCAAATGCCCAAAATGGCCAAAAAACTGTCGGGCAACAACGGTTTTTGAGCCCCAACAATCACTTTCAGAATGCTTACTTTGGTTACCGTTTTTCCCTAGCAATGCGTTTCAGACATGCATATGTCTTCGCAATGGTTTTTCACTTATTAATCCTCTCGCAATTGAAGAAAACCCGGTCAGCGTCGGGTATTATATCTATATAATTAAATATAATTGATTTTCTGCGTGAGTATGATCTTTATACAAATCTACAATTTTAGACTGATCGTTGCCAAATTTTGCATATACACGAAACAGGATCCGAATTAAACGATAGGCTACATTAAAAGTTTGTCAGAGCAGGGCAAATGTCTAAAATGAGTAAAACTCCATCAAGCAACAACGGTTCTTGTGCCTCAGCAATCACTTTCGTAATGTTTACTTTGGTTACTGTGGTTCCCTAGCAATGCGTTTCAGACAAGTATATGCCTTTACAATGGTTTATCACTTCTTTAATGCTGTCATTATAATGTGCAATTGTTAATTTTTCATAATGGTTTGCCACTTTTTCAATCCTCCCTGTAATTGAAGATGACCCGGGCAGCGCTGGGTATTATAGCTAGTATCACTATATTACTCATTTCAATAGTAGTATTCTGTGACTTGATTCCACTTGTGAACCAATGAAATTAAGTAATCGATTTCGGGAATCGGCAGGAATGAGAGAAGTAATTTGTAAACCAGCGAAAAACAACAATTGTAAGGAGGAAGCTTTTGAACACTAACCTTCTGAAGTTCTCAGTTATTATATTTTTATCATGCGAGAAACAGCTGAGATGAGGACCAATGATGTCACCTATCATATAAAAACAGAAGTATTCGTAATTCATCAGGTAAATTTGGTTGTTGGTTTAAATCGGTGAATGACATGCAAACTGAACTATGTATAGTACAATATCATCTATTTTTTCTAGAGGACGTAACAACGCGGGTCCGATGCCGTGTCTGATGCGAAAGAAAAAAAAACCGAAGGTGTCTAAACGAGTATGATACGATCTCATAAACCTTGCACTAGATGGATAAATGTTGTTCGAATCATAACATCGACTTCAGACTTTTATTTGAGAAAATATGAAAGCTTAGAGAGGATTACAAAAAAATGAAAATAAATCTTTCATAAAATAACTACTACTTTGAAGTTAGGTTCTTCCACGAAATTTCACAGATACAATGGATTATTGCGTAAGATTATGTGAATCGTGGTCGACCAGCTTTCAAACGATATACTGACAATTTTTTAAAATTAGAAATTACTCAAAAATTCCAAGAAATCCTTAAGTAATCCCCAAATTTTAGCGAATACGTGGATTCTAATATTAATTTATTACTTTTCGATCGATTTCAGTAGTTAAACAAGTGATTTCTAGAAAACAAAATCAAAGGAGCGCATCATCAAATTACGACTAATTACCAATTCTGAATGATATTGGATACATCGATTATCTACCATTTTTTGTCGTTATGTAATCCCATGAAATCCCCGCAGAACATTTCTGAAGAAAAGCCACAGAACACAAGTGACTTAAGTGCAATTACATGGGAAATCTAGAAAATCCAAAATAATATTAGGAGAAAAGGAAAAGAGAAGAAGAAGAGGAGAGAAAGAGTGAAAGAGAGGAATCTCTCGCAAATCAAATTCCGTCAAGAAACTAATCTTTAATAACAACTGCACAGAGATTACGCTGAGTGCGGCTAACAAGCTTCCTTTAGTAATATTAATGAACGCTGGCCCAGATATCAGAGAGGAGTTTTGGGGCTTTCCAACATTGCGGTCAACCGCATATTTTGCTGGAATGAGGTAGTATTGGAGAAGAGCGAGAAAGTGAGGTTTGACTTCTGGTGGTGCTTCTCGTTTAGTAATTATTGCGAGAGGAGCTTGCGCAGGGGGTCCTTAAACCACATTTGAAGGAGGAAAAGCCGTTCAACCGAAAACCTTGGCAATACGCCCTTCATTAGTCTTTACGGCAGCGAAACTCGCGCGTTATATCAGTGTTCTAATTAAAACACTAGAGAACCTCTTCTCCATCTCTCTCTCTCTGTTTGCATCGTTACTAATGCCTTACGACACGATTGTGATTTTCTACATCAGAAACAATTGAGATTGTCTTTGGGTGAATATGGGTTACATTGTCACGCTGTGTGACCGTATTCGGAATCAATATTCATCGTCCTATTTGGATTGTAAAATATTAATGATCGACACTTTTAAAAAAAATTTAATTCGAAGTTCGTGGGATTTATGGTTTAATGTTTGAAATGATTATTATCAGAAATGTTCGTTTAAAAGGGCATTCTCATTGTTGTAAGTATCATAAGTGTCATGACATTAGCACCTGCATGCTTTCAATTGCTTTTTATCACTATTATTCAAGATAACTCAGATTCGTATTCATATATAATTTAATTTCAAGCATATCTTCCACTGAAAAAAAAATTGAAAATAATTTTTGATGCCTAAAAATTCCACGTGTTTCAAGATTAAAAAAAAATGGAATAATAGATATCTGGTAAACTCTAAAGAACAATGCTGTTTAATAATATTCTAAGCAAGAATAACAATGTCTGCACAACAAAGTTCAGACTTTGAAGGCAAGTTCAAAAAATGTTCTCAACACTGATACTAACTTGAACACGCTTAAAGCAATTGAACTCCAAAAGTGTTACGAGTAATAATATTTTAAAACTTATATCAAACAACAATTCAATTCAAAAATTTTTTTCATAACAATACCAGTTCAAAAACATTGTAAGCAATGATACAAATTCACACGAAATATCTTTTACTGTTGCTTAAGTATTTTTAAACGTACATAAACTTATTTGGATATTCAAAAATAAACTAGACTAAAATTGCTTACAACAATCAAATTTAAGAACGATCTAGAAAATCCAAATTAGAAATCACAATGAAAATTCAACAGCAATTGCGAATCCTCTACAAAATGATAAGAAATAAAAAATTCTGAAGATGCAAATAAATTTCTCATTATATCAATATAAGTATCAAAGAATATTCAGGATGTTGATATAAGTGAGTTTAGCTTTTCCCATATGATACACAACATTTATACTTGTTATGGTGTTTATACAAATAATAAAGCAAATAATGCAAATAATGTCCTGGCTGTGGACAGGGTTCCTTCTCCAATAACCACAGACGACTAGGAAAAAACAGATATGAGAAACAACAGCCAGAAGCAAAGTAGAAAATAACCAAAGAATGCACTTAATTAATTCCTTTGGTTAGGCAAAATTTCCAAGTTATTACCTGAAGGAAAACCTTCAAAAAGATTCTTTTTTCCACCACCATTTTTTCTCCAGTTTCGTTATACATATATGTTTGAATGCATATAGTTTTTTTTTCAATCTAGACCAGCTTCATTAGGTGTTGAATACTATGCTTCCTGGAATTCCCACAAAAGAGTTAGTTAGTGATGAAAAAAAAACTTCTCAACAGGTTCAACTTTCACGCATATTCTCAAGTTATTATACGAGCATTATTCATTAAAGGGCAAAGAAATGCATCCAATAAGTCTCTTTAAAAAAAACAATGTGTGTGTTTGTTTGTATTTTTCTTCTTTCCACGTAGAAAAACTGTGAAAACCAATATCTTATCGAGGAAAACTGATAGAAATTTTAATAAGAATGCAGTGACTATAGTATCCTGTAGCCATTTAAGCAATACGATGTGCTTTTTTCAACGTAAAGAAAACTTGCTGAAACAGAAAATGCAAGGTTTTCATCATTAAGATTTTAAAGTGGTTTTGTGACTCTAGAATATTTTCGAATAAATTTACCAACGTAAAACTGGAAGGTATTGGTTTCCTAGGTTATATCAGAAGTAAACGACACGATGGTAAGGGGAATTTTTAATTTAAGTGAGTGCTTCGATTGCGAATAATGATGCCCTTACATATATATATTAGCCATAGAATTGTCATTGATAAGAATATAAATCTTAAAACGTGCGATATAAAACTGACATCAACTGGCTATATCTGTACATAGAATACTATTCCCATACATACCTATTTATTGACTAGGTATTTATAGTCAAATATGGAAATTCGAAATTCAACTAGACGGATAAATAATATTTATGGGTGGTGTAACGTTATTAGCGACATATAGATCATATATCAGAACTCTGAGATATTTATGAACTTATAATCAATAAATAATACTTGCTCACCTCTTCTGGGAGTACTGCCATAAAACCTGTTAAATAGATGCCATGTTATAACTTATAGAAAAAAAAATAGAAGTTTTTAAAGAAAATAACAATCTATATACAACAATCTATATATAGAAAATTGATTTTCTGTCTTTCTGTCCGTGTGTGTGTGTGTGTTCTCTATACAAATTTACAATTTTAGATCGATCGTCGCCAAATTTTGCGTATATACCAAATGAGACCCGACTTAAACGATAGGCTACTTTAAAATTTCGTCAGAGCAGGGCAAATGCCTCAAATGGGTGAAAAACTGTCGGGCAACAATAGTTTTTGGGCCTCAACAATCACTTTCCGAACGTTTACTTTGGTTACCGTGGTTCCTTAGCAATGCGTTTCAGACGTGCATATGCCTTTACAATGGTTTGTCATTTCTTCAACGCTGTCAGTATATGTATAATATTTATGCCTTTATAATGGTTTGCAACATTTTCAATACTCCCAGTAATGAGGTTTTTTGAATGACGTCATAATCATCAGCATCACTTTGAGGATCAGGAAAAGGGTGATCCTCATAGAAATCAGTGCTGAAATTGCCGATTTTAATGTAGAAACGCGGAAATTTGGTGGGGTTTTTTGTCAGATGAATAATTTTAAAAATTGTATTAAATACTCAATTTTTGAAATTGAGTTCGCTTAGAGATATACGAAGCCCGGAGAAATATGTATGACGTAATTAGCCGGACCTAACTTTCGACTTATATATCCATGTAATAACATTATTTTCAACTTTTTATTTATATCTTCTCAAGCACGAACATTAATGTCTCCGTATTGTCTTTTAATATCAACTGCATAAACTCATATAGTTTAGGATGTTTTAAAATTAATTATGGTCCCGTAAAAAGTACATCGAAGAAATTCCATAGCTTTAATTAAGCATTTTTTGAGCAGAAGTTCAAAGGGAGGGGGATCGAAATACCTAACACCCTTTAAAATATATATATATATATATATATATATTTATTTATTTTTACGTTTCGTTTTAAACATAGATTTGTTTCTTTCATGAGTCGCGCAGGAAGTCGCCATATTGGTGAACACGGTTTGCATGTCCCTCATAGAAAGAGGGAGATATCACGTGACCCAAAAAAGCCTCATTGAAAAAACCCTGGCAACGCCGGGTATTATAGCTAGTACAATATAAAATTCATATAATTCAATCACTATTGGTCGATATGATGAGTTTCATCTAATAATCGTAATTGCAATATTATAGAGATTACGGTTCACAAAAAACGAACGCGATCTTACAGACCAATGTAGTCTCCGAGGTCACTCTCCAAGATCTACACGTAGGTTTCTAACTGCTGGATGATGCAAAGGTATATTTAAAAAATAGAGAAAATCCATCCGCCTTTGCGGGGAAGTGAACCCACGTCCTCTCACTTTCCGGTTGAGCATCCTAGGCTACAAAGACAACGAATATCTCGATCTTTCCTTTGAGCTCGTGAACACTGAACGGGACCATACATGGACGGTCGGACTTAACTCAGGCTAAAGCTCACAATTGCTGACACTGCCAACAAGATGGTGACTTTTCCGAGGGTGACGTCACTATCTAATATCCATACGAAGGTTTTTAACAGCTGGCTGAAGTGAAGATATCTTTAGGAAAGAGAGAAAATTCATCTGCTCACTTGGGGGGGGGGATCAAAACCACTTCCTCTCATCGTACCGTCCAGTTCACTGCACACGAACTTCAAAGTAAGATTGCGATATTCGCTGCCTTTGTAGTCTAGTGGTCTAGGGTGCTCACCAAGTGAGAGTACGTGGTTCAATTCCCCGAAAGGGCAGATCAACTTTCTCTTCTTCCAAAATATATCTTCGCATCATCCAGCTGTTAAAAACCTCCGCGTGTTCTCGTGGATAACTATTAAACTGTAAATTTTATTAACTTATTTTATTAACTGTATTCCACTGTAAAGTGCTTTTGCAGCAATATGCTGATGCTTCCAAAGAAGTACTATTACCGGTATGAGAAGGTTGAGAATCAATTTTCATTCTGTAATCACATGATTTTCGCTATGATACAACAATATTATTGATCACGGCAGTAATTAATACAACACAGCAATATTATTGAATAATGTTGGCAGAACGCGTTGTCGATCTGTTTTTGAAAAACTAGTTGAAGCCCCATTTCTCCGATGAAACTTATTTTTTTTTGTCGAAATATATTGTTTTCAACTCATTGTTGATAAAACATTTAAAATTTTCGAAAAGTATTATTGAATTTTTGTCAAAGAAATATTGAATTGAGAAAACTTGTAAGATATTGTCAACTAACCTTTGCTTGTAGATAAATTGCTAAGTTGATTGAACTTCCTTGTAAATTCATTTTTAAGTTAATTGAATTCCTTGTAAATTCATTTTTAAGTTAATTGAATTCCTTGTAAATTCATTTTTAAGTTAATTGAATTCCTTGTAAATTCATTTTTAAGTTAATTGAATTCCTTGTAAATTCATTTTTAAGTTAATTGAATTCATTGTAAATTCATTTTTAAGTTAATTGAATTCCTTGTAAATTCATTTTTAAGTTAATTGAATTCCTTGTAAATTCATTTTTAAGTTAATTGAATTCCTTGTAAATTCATTTTTAAGTTAATTGAATTCCTTGTAAATTCATTTTTAAGTTAATTGAATTCCTTGTAAATTCATTTTTAAGTTAATTGAATTCCTTGTAAATTCATTTTTAAGTTAATTGAATTCCTTGTAAATTCATTTTTAAGTTAATTGAATTCCTTGTAAATTCATTTTTAAGTTAATTGAATTCCTTGTAAATTCATTTTTAAGTTAATTGAATTCCTTGTAAATTCATTTTTAAGTTAATTGAATTCCTTGTAAATTCATTTTTAAGTTAATTGAATTCCTTTTACAATTATTGTTAATAGAACTTGCTTGTACAATTATTGTTGAACTTGCTTGTACAATTATTATTAATAGAACTTGCTTGTAGACACATTGTTACTTAAAATTCTTTGCAGATCCATTGTTAATTGATTTCGCTTGTAGATTCATCGTTAGTTGAAATTGCTTCTAGTTCTAATGCTAATTAAACTGGGTTGTGTAGATTCTTTGTTGAAAATCTTTTTTTTCACCCATCGTAGAAAAAACTTGTGTTCTCTACCCACTGTTGAAATAAATTTGTTTTTGACCTATTGTTGAAATCAATTTGTTTTTGACCCATTATTGATAAAAACTTGTAGGTGACTATGTTAAACTTGCTATCGACTAATCGTTTAAGACACTTGTTGTTGATCTATTGTTGAACTTGTGAATCATCGTTCAAGTGATTTTATTTGCCTAATTGTTGGAACAACTGTTGTAGTTTATCGTACAAGCACTATTGAAAAAATTTGTAGTTTGACTTATTGTGAATTTTTTTTTTATGTTCTATTATTACCGGCATTATTATATGGGCATTATTTTAAAAAAAATGCCCTTGATATATTGTTGATGACAATTGTTGGTGTTTAATTTTTAATTAGAAAATGTTTTTTTATCACAATTTTTTTCAAGTTTGTTTCATACATATGTAAATATTTTATTGATGAAATTTTTTTTACATATTATTCAAAAAAGTTTTGCTGACATATTATGTAGATAATATTATGCAAGAAATTTTTTCTCATTAATTATTCGAAGAATTTTTGATAACCTATTATTAAAAAAAAATTGTTCTCGAAACACATTGTGAACATATTCTTGTCGAAACTTGGATTTATTGTTGGAAATTTCTGTTAGATATTGAGCTAGTTCATTTCTGAGATTTTAACGATCAATTTTAGAAGAAATTTACTGATTCATTATTGTAGAATTTTTTTATTGTCCCATTTTTAAAGACTGGCTGAAACATTTTTAGCACCAAAAAGTAGTAGAAGTTCTAAAACTATAATACTATAAAAATAACTTATTAATTAACTTATTAATTACTATAAACTATAAAACTGTAATACACTAAAAATTTTATATTACTATTCTTCAAAGTGTTTGTTTCGGGAATTTTAGGTACTGCTAATAATCACTTAGTGGTTATCATGGCATTCATTCACTGACAAATAGAATGATCACGTAAATTATATTAATATCTATATATTATGTTTCCTCCAATATTTACTCTAGTGTCATATGCATAAAAAATAAATGTCATTCATATCTGAAAACTCATTAAACTTCGGCATCGTGAAATCGAAATACGCGACCGCGATCGTTTGATTTATAAACTAACAGCATAGCATAACTTGTTGCCGAAATGTTCAAGATGGGATTAATGCTTCCAGTTAATGTTATCATAATTAAACGGGGAAACAGGAAACCATCAATAAACTCCATCACCCATTCACCACATTTCGAATACGTTCAGTGTTGGAAATAACGAATGTCTGTGTCCAGTCGGAAACGGCTTTGAAACCTGTGAAACCTCTCTATCCTGTTGTTTATCTGCTTGCCATTCAGTCAAGCAAAAGCTCTGGGAATTCGGAGTTTCGCTCGAAAAGCTACAGAGACACGCGAGGAATGCGAATAAAATTGTAATTACTGTTCTGGAAAATAACACTCACACGCAATTGCTGCCTATTTGAATTTCTGGGTGGAATAACCTGAAAAATATCGTATTTATCACTATTATATCTAGTATAAACTGACTTTTAAAGTAATCGTGGCATTGGAATTAAACCTTTTTCCTCAGAAATGATGAAACACATTCTTAATTATTTATCAAATCTGTTTACATCTAAAATACATCTAATATATAAAAGAGCTGTTGCTGAAGGAGAAGAAAAAACATCAATAAAAAAATCATATAGGCCTGCTGAAAGGGCCTTACCATCCCTTGGAGCTACATAGTGCATGTATAATATGTATGTATTTTGTGTCGTTGTGTTTGTGTAATTTATGTTTGTATTTGTATATTACATTTTGTAATTTACCATTTACAAAATGTAATATATATCTTGTAATCTTGGTATCTTGTAATTTGTTGTTTTGTTTAATAATAATTAAAAACAGCCCGCATGCATATGTGGCACCAGAGTCTGAGAAGGTTTAACACTCGAGTTCTTATTTTGTATTTGCTACGTAATCCAGGTTAAACCTACGTAATCCTACGTAGTTCCGGTAGATATTTCATTAATAATTGTATGTGAATACTTGTTTGAAAGAAAATTTTACAGATTACGAAATGCAAATAGGAAAATTAGAAGAGTATTGATTAAGACAACGTCACGGTACTTATTTTGTGCCGAATCAGTGCCAGGGAAAAAAGTTCTCGACTCATTGGTGATGAAACTTTCGTTTACGAATTGCAAAAGAAACACCTTTACTCATTGTCGAACAGACTTTTTGTTCATGTATTTTTAAAGAAACGTGCCTTGAACGCAATGTTCAAGAAACTTGTGGAGGCATTGCTGAAGAAACTCCTTGTTGACACATTGTTGAATAAACTTGTTGTTGACGCATTATTGGTCGTTGAGAAATTGTTGAAAGAAAATCTGTGACGCATTAGTGGAGAAACTTGTTGACGCATTAGTGAATGAACTTGTTGACGCATTAGTGAATGAACTTGTTGACGCATTAGTGAATGAAATTGTTGACGCATTAGTGAATGAACTTGTTGACGCATTAGTAGAGAAACGTTGTTGACGCATTAGTGAATGAACTTGTTGTTGATGCATTGTTGAAGGAACTTGCTGTTGACTTATTGTTGATGCATTGTTGAAGAAACACTTGTTGTTAATGTATTCTTTAAGAAACTTGTGTTAATGTATTGTTTGAGATATTTGTTAACGCATTATTTAAGAAACTTGTTAACACATTAGTTAAGAAACTTGTTAACGCATTACTTAAGAAACATTTAACGCATTGTTGAAAAAAACTTGTTAATGTATTGTTTAAGAAACTTTTTAACACAATGCTGAAAAAATTGTTTATACATTGTTGAAGAAATCTGTTGTTGACAAATTATTGAATTATTTATTGTTAACAAATTGTTCAAGAAACTTGTTCAAACGTTGCTGAAGAAATTTATTGTTCAAACATTGTTGAAGAAACTTGTTGTTCAGACATTGTTGAAGAAACTTGTTGTTCAGACATTGTTGAAGAAACTTGTTGTTCAAACATTGTTGAAGAAACTTGTTGTTCAAACATTGTTGAAGAAACTTGTTGTTCAAACATTGTTGAAGAAACTTGTTGTTCAAACATTGTTGAAGAAACTTGTTCAAACATTGTTGAAGAAACTTGTTCAAACATTGTTGAAGAAACTTGTTGAAGAATCAACAAAGAAACGTCGTTAATCATTGGGTTGACGCATCATCGATGGTTCTTGGTGTTAACGCATTGTTGCATTGCTTTTTGTCCTAGAAACTTGTTAATAAATCATTTTAATTATATGATTACACAATCAAAAGTGAGTGTTGAATCGTTGTTGTTGAAATTTGTTGGCGAATTATTTGTATATGTACGTTTTGTTCATTCGTTGCTGATGGAATTGGTTAATATATTGCTGAAGCTGTGAAGGGATTAGTTTTTGACCAATTGTTGGATAAGCTTGTTGAGTCATTGTTGAAGAAATACGCATGCATATACATGGATATTTATCAAGCTTCACTGAAAACCCCTGGTGTCTGCTACCGTGAATCATCATCAACACACGCACACTCAAGGCTAAACTCCCTCTAATGCGAAGAATCATCATGAAAGAGAATGAATCTTTCTGCATCACACGCACTATATATCAAAATCAAGGAACCTACCTCACTACACT
The DNA here is from genome assembly GCF_987345545.1 of Pholcus phalangioides. NCBI lineage: Eukaryota > Metazoa > Arthropoda > Arachnida > Araneae > Pholcidae > Pholcus > Pholcus phalangioides. The sequence continues at coordinate 14,519,108 of NW_028301607.1, forward strand.
TCCCATTGGTAATAAAGCAGCACTGGCAACTAAATATAGGGGAAAAAAATGATTTCATTCATCACTGATTTCGCAAATTGTAACCACGAGGAAAATAAATTCTGAAAAAAGTTTTCGAGACAGCAATAATTTAACAACAGAAATCTGGAATGTCCTTGAAAACCAGGACATATGGTCACAATATATATATTGAGGGAAGGGTTAGCCGATATATTTGTTGTCAAAAGCGGGTTGCTGATAAAAAAGTTCCAGATCCACTGTACTATATCATCAACCATCTGAAGACATGAAAACATTTCAACAATCCAGCATAAGCTATTTCCATCAACTTGTATATAAATGTTTGTGTGTAAATGAGTCAATTTTTTTTTCACTAAAACGTTTTGAACACATATTTCGATACCCAGAAAGATATTTACAAAGTTTTTTTTTTTTAAATTTTCTAGGTTTCACTGAAAAAACCGTTCGGTTTTACGTAAACACATTTTTTTTTTAAATCGAAAGAGGAAAAAAAAAAGTCTGAGAGCTGATATAATTAGATAAAACATCTCCTAAAAATTCCTTAATTAATTTTTTCTTCGGAATTCCTCAGGAAAAGCATTAAAAATACACAAAAGTTTTCTTTCAAAGAGAGAGAGAAAAAATTCGTATACATAATATTTTTTTAAAGTATATTTTTTAAAACACAAGGGAAATTTATCGCGAAAAAAAAAATAGAAATTTTCTGAAGAACTTAAGTTGTATTTTTACATATTTCCGTTTCAGTTCATGAACGTTTTTTTTCTTGTTGGAAATTTATTCATATTCTCTCGATGAAGTAAAAAAAAAAATACGCTAAAAATGTTCGTAAAGCCTATTTCAAGAGGCAAATATATATTTCCCCACGGTATTGAGCGTAATATTCGCAAGAATTACATAATATATAAAAAAATATGCATGCTTTACTTTATAATCCGCTATAAAAATTTCTCGCTTCATAAATTTACAATAATGCTGTTAGAATATATTACCGTGACAAATTGTTCTTGAACATTTATTCACGTATTTCATTTTTTTTTATCCAATATAAATTATTTTTGTGTATTCATTTGAAAACAGATATGAATGTTTCATCGTAATAATACGTATGATATGCAATAGTAGCTACCCCCGATCAGCCCCTGGGGGAAATACGGGAATGTGTTTAGTATGAAAATATTATAGTTCACAAACTCATAAAAACCAAATCATCAAACTATAACTGGAAAACCCGGGTTTGATTCATGAAAGAGACAAGCAACATTTATTTTCAACTTTTCAGTTGAAACTCATAACCAGAAAAATCTTGATTATTTTTTTCAGAAATGATTGAGAGAATATAACTTTTGTGATTGAGAATTAGATGACAGGGGAAACATACAAAAATTTAAATTTTTTATGTTTTGACACACTGTGTTTTTATTCTCAAAACTGGTACAGAGTGATTTCTGAACCCATTTTGAGCATTTATTTCAAATTAGAACCATACCTCTCTCTCTCTCTCTCTCTCTCTCTCTCTCTCTCTCTCTCTGTCTCTGCAAGGAACGGTTGATGAGGTAATGGTCGAGAATCAGAAGTTACAGTACATCTTGTATGTTGGAAATGTCTTGACACTTTTGGCACTTGATTAGGTTTTTGTGACGTTTTTTCTGAGTCATGCTCATGATAGTACTAGATCTAAGCAGAGTATGCTAATATCACGAGGTGTAAATAAGAACAAACTGCGAAATTCTCTGGTTATCACTGGTATTTTGTACCATTTGAAATGAAAACAAATACCCATCACGGTAATTCATCCTGCTAACCACAACATGGCCCGCCTCTCTGTCTCAGCGGAAAGATATAAGCAAGTGGTTCATCACACTAACTGAGAAAAAAAAAAAACCTTTTAGAACGCTCACGTTGCTGAAAACTTTCCTACAAGTGAAGAAAAAACTTGTAGAAGAGAAAGCCCTTTTTGACTTTGGCGCTCAAAAGAAGATTTCAAGCCTACTACTTTCGTCCATAAAATTTGCATGTTGCTTGATAGTTTTGAATTAGAATTAGTTCGTTCCATTCGAATTAGATAGTTAGTTACATAATTTTCTCCGAGAACGCAGAAGCAAAAGTCACCTGACTTTGTATCTTACTAGCTAGGTTACCAGAACCACGCACATATTTTGTGAAACAATTGAATGCAGCTGAGTGCTCTAGTTTATGCAAGAGAATATTGGCTTTCACGCACATAACAGGATGCAAGGTGCATTTACTTACCAAAATTATGACAGATTTTCACTTTTTAAGCTGGAAGTCATTGAAATGAAGAAAGAAATCCAATTTTCGCATTTTATTTGTCAAAATTTGCGTCAATTTCGTAAATTTCTCATTTATCGTTTTTAAATTTCGATAACACGAAATTCACGTATCCCTAATTGTGAGTTATTGCATGGACAGAACATGAACGTCTCACGATTTTATCTACAAAATTTTCAGATCTAGATTTCCAAAAAGAACCGTATAGTAGCACGACGTATCCCACATATTCGTAAATAGCTTAAAAATGTATTAAAATTTAAGCAATAGGTTTTAATGTGGTTTGCGAAACAGTTATTCACGAGACCGATTTTTTTTAATAAGAAAAGGAAAAAAATAATTTTAATGTTTTGTCGATAGAGAGCGCCGCACACAAGCTAATCACAGAATTCTATCCAAATTTTTATTTTAAATGAATTAATCATTCATTTTTATTTGCATGCAGGCAAATAGTCACCGCATATCACAGTACTAAAGTACTGTATACTAATTCCTCCAGTTTGTATGAATTTTCAAACTGTTTTATGAATTTATGGGACTTTTTGCACTCTATCACTGTGATGTGCTTGTAAATTCGTCTGCTTGCAAAGAAACGTAGTAAAAAAGTGGAGTTTTGTGATTTGTTTTTGCAGCGTCATCCATCGACAAAATTTTAAATAAATTGTAACTAAATTTCTTCGATATCTACGAATTTTTTTGAGGTGTTTACGAATTTATGGGCACATTGTATATCAACTTTTGCTTTATTAGAATGACCGAGTGGTTTCGACTACATTTCAACGTTCACAAAGGTATTATATTACCTATAAAAAGTAAAGACAAAGATATAAGAGAGTTGTTTCAGCTTCCATGAGATGTATGTACCAACTACCCTTTCTTGGGTATCCCGTGGATCTGAAAGGGGAGTGAGGGAAAGAGCAATTTATACTTGAACGCCTTGAAAATTATTCTGTTGAAGATATAGTCATTCCAGGATTTTCACTGATGCTCAGAGGACTAAGCCTCAAAAATTTGATACAAACAGAACCTTGAACGACGTGGTGGACTTGAAATTTGTATAATAGGATTTGTTTTTGGAATCTAATAAACAATACTATTCTGGTCTATTTGCGTTGCGAGCCTACCGAAATATAGCGTAAAACAATTCCATACAAGTATCAAAAGCAGAGTGATATCATTAGATTTCTCTCAGGTTTCAAGATATACCTGTGGACATCAAAACGTTCTGATAGAATATGGATAATTTCTGAGGTATGAGCGTTTGACACATGAACGACGGGCAATTCGAACCACCTTGAAACGGCGGAAGCGGTCGCCATTTCAACCGCAACAGAGAAGAAGAAGAAACATAAATTATTTTTCTTTATCGAAACTTTACTAGGGACAATATATTTTCGGTCTCTGTCGTATTTCTGCAATAAACCCGTGCTCATTTACCAATTTATTTGAAATTTTGAATGAAAGATTTTGTGACGTTACGAACCCTCCATTCCGACGATCTCTCACCAGAACGAGGGAGAAGAAAAACGGAAACGGAGGAAAGAAAAGACCCAAGGGGGGTGAAGAAAGGAGACGCTTGATTGGGGGGAGGAGAAAAAGAAAGTCAGACGGAGGAGAGCGACTTTCGGGACCGAAGGAGAAGGTCATGGACTTGGACAGTCCGAGGAAACTTAATCATTTTATTAATCGTCTCAATTTGTATATAGCGTTATAATTGTACCATGTCTTAAGGAATATAATACATTATCTTTGTTCTGAAACTTCGTCTCACTCGCGTGGCTTTTTTTGATTCAATTACTACGAAACCAACGAACCAGTGGGGTCAGCTGGCCTCACAACAAAATGGCGCGTGTCGACAGGATAAAAATGTGACGGAGTGAAGTTGGTGATATGCTATACTTTCCAGTGGTGTAGTGCCGAACTTTGCAATTGAGAGCATCCCGAACATTCAGCGCACATGGTAGTGAACATTCAGCGCACATGGTAGTGAACATTCAGCGAACATTGTAGTGAACATTCAGCGCACATGGTATTGGACATGCTGTGGTCATAAGTGATAATGACGTGGTGGAAGTATTACGGCGTGATGGCTGTGACAACGATGGAACTGGGTGAGTACCGCATGGTTTTTCTCCTTTCGTGAGCGTTTACTCGTGTTAGTGTTTGTCGAGAGCCTTTATCTGTAACGTTTAATTTTTAAGTTTAGTTTTGGGAGTTATCATTTTATTTTGTTCTGTTGTTTTGGTTCTATAATTCTGGGAAACTTGCATAATGGCGGGTAAGAGAGGTAGGCGTCGTAAGTCAAGTAGAGTCGACGAAGATATGCAAGAATTCGATGGAAATGTGGGAGACAGAACCAATGGGTCTATTGAGGAGACAATGGAACGGGATAGAACAAGGGAACGTGATTCGGAAGCCCGAATCCTGGAGCTAAAAATTCGGTTACAAAGAGAGCAAAATGTGGGTCGGGAGATGGAAGTAGAGCTGGAAAAGATCAGGATGGAGCGATTGGGTAAAGAATCGTCCATGGAAAATCCATCTGGCTCAAGCACTAACAACGTAGAGAGAAAAGTTGATATGATGGGCCAATTTGTCAGACTAATTAAGGAATCATCGGGAAGGTGTCCCAAAAGTCCGATTGAGGTGATAGGATTTTTTGAAACCTTGGAAAGAAATTTTTTGACATTTTCTGTGCCGGAAGAGTTAAAGAGCAAAGTGTTACTCTGTTTATTGGAAGCAGGATTAGCGAATCATGTTTACAGAAAATTGGATAGTGAGGAGATAATGAATTTTAACTTAGTTAAAAATACGATTTTCGAAGAACTAAGAGTTTCTCCAGAAAACCTAAGACAGGAATTTAATTCCTTAAGGAAACTAAATCATGAATCTTTTTTCCAGTTTGCCACGAAAATAGAACGATATTTGCGTTATTATATACAGAGTAGGCATGTCGAAACATTGGAAGACCTTACACAGTTGTTAACTGCTGACAAGTTGAAGGATTGTCTACAACCAGAGGTTAGGTCACACATATTACAACAGGAGGGGCAGGGTACACTAACAGCCCATGAAATAGCGCAAAAGGCCGATATTTTCACTAATTCGATTTCGTACACAAACATTCACAACACGATTCCTAAACAACCATTTTCCAGTAACAAAAATTTCAAATCTACATCCACCCTCAAAAATCTATTAAAAAAATGCTATATTTGTAATTCCACAGCACATATTGCAAGATTTTGTTCTAAGAGAAAAACAGGTGCAAAGGGGGGTACGGCAGAGGAAGAAGGGCATTCTAGAGATGACTTGGTTGCAAGGGTCAGTGTTGGCTTGAGAACAATGGAGCTGCCGCTCAAGGCGGAAGATATTCCTTTGACGCTGAAGAATGTCGTTGTGGCTAGTGCCGAAGGGGAGGCAGAATTCAGGTTGGACTCGGGTGCCGACATCACTTGTATTCGTCAAGGACTGATGGGGGAAGAAAAGGAACCAGTGAAGGGTTTTGTCCGCTTATACGGTGCCTTCGGGGACAGTATACGAGTACCTTTGAAAGTTCTAAAGTTGAGAATAGCTGAGAGAGGGCTACAGTCCGGAGACAATGGGATAGAGACCACCTGTGCTATTGCCCCAAAGCTAAGTAGAGAGGGTCTTCTTTCTCTGGGGGATTTCAATGCATTAGCTATACGACACAAAGAAATTTTTCCGTCGTCCGAGGGGAACGTGCACGTTGGTCAAGTAACAACGCGTTCGCAAAGAAAGAAAGAGGTGGCGGTGACCAATTTAGAGGAAGTCGTTTTACCACCCACCGAAAAACAACAGGAAGAAGAGATGTCAATGAGGGGATCCGATTGTGACAGGGGACAGAGACAAGAGGGTTTAGGAGACATAAATGAGCAGGCGAATTCCGCGAAATCGGAGGGAGAACGCTTGAAAGAAGAACAACGGGAAGACGATAGTTTGAAGGGACCATTCCAGATGGCTGACAGAGGGAAAGAAGGTTTTGTGATCATGGATGGTTATCTTTACCATCGTGAATACGTACAGGATACTGTAATCTGTCAACTGGTTTTGCCGACGAATCGAAGAAAAAGGGTTTTAGAAATAGCACATAAAGCTGTTTTTGCTGGTCATTATGGTTTCCGAAAAACGTTGGAAAGAATAAAACTTTCTTTTTTTTGGCCTGGGATGAAGGCAGAAGTGAGAGAGTATTGTGATCGCTGTCAGGAGTGTCAATTGAGAAGAAAAATAACTAGATACGACCGTATACCCATAACAAAGGTGGAAAGACCCGAAAAGGTTTGGTCGGTAATTAATGTTGATTGTATAGGCGAAATTTCTCCTCCATCGTCAAGGGGGCATAAATATGTTCTTACGATTATTGATCAACATTCACGATACGCAGAAGCAGTGTGTTTACGATCTTTGTCTGCAAAGGCTACTTGTGACGCACTTTTGACTATTTTTCAGAAATATGGTATCCCTGATGTTATTGCCTCCGACCAAGGAACAAATTTCACTGGTGCACTCACAGTTAAATTCGAAGAGGTATTAGGTATATCTCCCAGATTTAGTACTCCAGGTTATCCTCAGAGTTCAGGATTGGTTGAGAGATATAACCAGACTCTGAAAAATATGATACATTTTGAATTGAGGAAGAACCCAAGGGATTGGGATAAATGCATTCCATTTTGTGTCTGGGCTTATAATGAGGTACCCAATAGCACTATTGGATACGCACCGTTCGAAATGATGTTTGGGCGAAAACCCAGAGGAGTGTTAAATTTGTTGAAAAATGTTATGACCAATGCATTACCTTTACCAACGGGAACTACTAAAAGTGCAAGTGAATATTTAATAGAACTTAAATCGAGATTGGAAGAAATAGCCGAAAATGCACATATTAATGCTGAGGTAAATCAACAAAAATATGTTAAGTACCATAACAGAGGGACTAGGCTCAAACAATTCAAGGAAGGGGACCAAGTAATAGTTTTGGCTCCGGATTCTACCAATAAACTTTTCGCCAGATGGCAAGGTCCTGTAACAATTTTGGGAAGAGTCAAACAGAACAGTTATATTGTTGAAATGCCAAATGGGGGTCAGAGAACTTTTCATGCCAATAAACTGAGAGAATTCAAGGTAACGTGTGATGTGGTTGGAGTAATTTTTCAGGAGGATACTGATTTTGGTGAAATTAAAGAAGCCCCAAGGGAGCAAATATCAGCTGACGAGTATGGGAAGGGGGTCTTAAAAAATGATAATTTATCAAAAACCCAGGAAGAACAATTAAGGAAACTACTGGGAGAATTTCCGGATTTCTTTTCAGGAAAAATTGGGAAAAGCAAAATAGGACAACATGAAATTAAATTGAAACCAGGTAGTCAACTTAAAACGTTACATCGCTATAAGGTTCCAATTCCAATGCAAGATAAGGTAGAGGGACAAATAGAAGAATTATTGCAACTGGATTTGATCGAACCGTGCGATGCAGAATTCAGCCATCCTATTGTATGCGTAGTTAAGAACGATGGTGGGATGAGGTTGTGTTGCGATTATAGAATGATCAATGCCCATACACTACCAAGTGAATATCCAATGCAACACATCCCAAACTTGTTAGCAAAGGTTGGAAGGGCAAATTTTATTTCAACAATCGATTGTCAGAGAGGGTACTGGCAGTTACCCATGCACGTAAACAGTCGTAAATATACTTCTTTTTCGTCGCATAGTGGCCAATTTCAGTGGAAGGTTATGCCGTTCGGATTGTCAGGTGCAGGTGCTAGTTTTCAGAGAACAATGAACGTCATCCTAGCGAAACATAAAAAGTACGCTGACGCTTATCTAGATGATATTGCAGTGTATAGTCAGACATGGGAATCGCACCTTGTGCATTTAAGAGCAGTGCTGACTGAACTTGAAGGTAACGGCTGGACGGGTAATGCAGGAAAATGTAAATTTGGGAAACGTAAAGTTAAATTTTTAGGGCATATTGTAGGATCACAAACTCAAGCTCCTGATCCAGAAAAGTTAAGTGCAATTAAGGAACTAGATCGTCCGAAAACTAAATCCCAAGTTAAAAGCATGTTAGGGTTGTTTGGTTATTACAGAGAATTTGTGTCTAATTATGCCGAAATAGCGCGTCCTCTAACTGAATTAACTCAGAAAAAACAACCGGAAAAAGTTACTTGGGGAAACAAGGAGGAAAGTGCATTTCAGATGCTCAAGGAGAAATTGTGTAATTCTCCTATATTAATGGCTCCAGTTATTGGGAGAGGTTATTATTTAACCTGCGACGCAAGTCAACACAGCGTTGGTGTGTGTTTGAGCCAGATGGATGATAGCAATATTGAGAGACCAGTAGCATTTGCTAGTAAAAAATTAACGCACACTCAAAGCAAATGGCCTGCAATTCATAGGGAAGCGTACGCTATAATATATGGACTCAAAAAATTCGAAGAATGGATTTTCGGCGAGAGGATAACGGTAATATCGGATCACGATCCGTTGTCTTTCTTGTCCAATTGTTCTCCTCAAAACTCTAAGTTACAGAGATGGGTTTTAGCTTTACAAAATTATAATATAGTAATTGAACATAGAGCGGGAAGTCGCATACCGCATGTTGACGCTCTATCCAGACTTGAAAGGATAGATAAACAATGGCTCTCGGGGAATGCTGAGGCGTAGACATGCTTCACGGGGGGGATTGCCAAAGGTGCTTTCTCCGAAGCAAAGCTGTAGCGAAAAAAAAAAGAAAAAAAAAAGGAAAGACGAAGAGAAGAAGGAGGAATTCGAACTGTATTGTGAAGCTGTGATGTCATGCTCAGAACTTTAGATGTGGTGGATTGTGAATGTCCACTGAAGATGAACATTCATCTAGGTGGGGAGGTGTGACGTTACGAACCCTCCATTCCGACGATCTCTCACCAGAACGAGGGAGAAGAAAAACGGAAACGGAGGAAAGAAAAGACCCAAGGGGGGTGAAGAAAGGAGACGCTTGATTGGGGGGAGGAGAAAAAGAAAGTCAGACGGAGGAGAGCGACTTTCGGGACCGAAGGAGAAGGTCATGGACTTGGACAGTCCGAGGAAACTTAATCATTTTATTAATCGTCTCAATTTGTATATAGCGTTATAATTGTACCATGTCTTAAGGAATATAATACATTATCTTTGTTCTGAAACTTCGTCTCACTCGCGTGGCTTTTTTTGATTCAATTACTACGAAACCAACGGACCAGTGGGGTCAGCTGGCCTCACAGATTTATAAGAAGAATAATACAGTGTTTTGTTACCTGAAAAACAGGTTTGACTATATGGTTTTTGTTTTGTGGGCCCTTGTAATTTGTGGCTTCACTAGGTAGTCCACTGACAAATTTTAAAGTGTAAAACACTTGAGAAATTTACGATGAGATGGCACGTGCAGAACAGAATGGAAAAACTGTGAACAGCCGCCAAATCTCGAGCACGTACGACAGCTTTTCGATACCGATCAACGACACTTATTATAAGAGCAATAAAATTTCATAATTTCTGGCAGAAATTTCCTTTGTCCGGGATTTCAATTCTGAGTGTGCGTGATACTCAAGACCTAGATTTTCTCTGCTTACCAGCTGTTGAATTTTTTTTTTTTTTTTTGCTCAGTCGAAAGCTGATAAAGCTGGTAAAATAATGATTTCTCACGTAACCCAACAGGACCCCTAGGCTGCGATCTTTGGGGAAGGGGTATGCATCGAGGCCTCTCTACATAGTGAAATTTATAACTTGAACGAAGCAAAAAGTTATAAGAATCGTTTCGGTCCAAGGCTGGAGTCCTGTCCATTGGTAAAATCATGAAAAATGAAGATTCTTTTCTTTTCGTTGTGGGACATTGTACTAGTGAATTCAATGCAGTAAAAGTGCAAAGATACATAAAAACGCTAAATGAATTAGATAACGTTTGACGAAGAGCTCATCCAATAATGTACTTTTGAACGGTACAAAATTGGTACTGGAAAAAAGCAAGAACCATGATAAAACATCTGTTCCCTCAATATTAATGAAGAACATAAGAACAGTCTCTTGCAGAATGTTTTGCAATCATATTAGTGAAATATCTCTATAGTAGTCAAAATGAACGATACCGTCGTTCTAGGTATAACTTCGTTTTAGCACTAAAATGGGAACCCTAGAACATTTATATTTTAAACATTTGAGCTCCTTAACATGAGGATTAGAGAAACGAAATTTCAACATTTTGAGATACACCGTTTGGGTGTAATCGCATGTCAAAGTAGGTTTTCGATCAAAATGATCGCTCCCGTCGTTCTGGTGTTAAAACAATTTATTTCGGATCTTTTTGTGGATGCATCCAGTATTGTCAGCTGATTTAACCCTTTGAGACCCTGCATGAACAAATATACAGATTGCTTTTCCCCCACTGTAGAATATTTTTTGAACCTCAGAGAGATAAGCCCTAACTTGAAGAATTGTGTATGTTCTTCAGTTGGAAATATGGTGAATATGAACTTTGGTGAGCTTTCGTCAGAGGGCAACACATAACGTTGAACTTTCAGGGGGGGTTGTTAAGATGACTTCCAGGAGAAAATGCCTCCGGAAAAAGCTTGTTTTATCACATGAAATTTACCAACAAAATTTTGAAAACACAACTGTATGTGAAGATGAATATACCTTGCATCAAGTTGGCTAAAAATATTTGAATGTGTTGAATTATTTCTTTGTTTATTAAGCTCCGTAATTCGACAAGAAAATTCAAAAAAGATTTGAAGACATTCATGTTCTTAATGTATTGTTTTAATGTAAAAACCGAAAAAACATCTTGAAAATTCGAAAAAAAAGAATGTTCGGGTATGAAAGGTTTAAAAGACGTACTATTCTGGTAAAAGAATTATTGCTATACTATTACGGATAGGAAAAGAAATTCATATATGTAAATACACAAAAATTTATAGTCTTTTACTGACGTTTTCCCTCACAATCTCTAGATTTCGTTGACTGTAAACAATTCCATTAGGATCAGAGAAGCGAATGGAATAAAATACATCAGCTCTTACCCGAAAAATATCCACGTGAAAAAACAAAAACAAAATAAAAGAACAGGAAAATCAGATAATGACTGCTGCCGTTTCCATTGAATACTGGAGAGGGAGGTACCCAGGACAGCTGTAATGGACAGCAACAGAAACACACCCTTTTCCTCTGCCGCTTTCATTTTATATCTCGCAAAAGCATCTGCAGAAGTTGACTCTTATTATGGGCGAACAAATACTCTTCTATCTCATATCCATGCCTTTCCTCCCCCTCTCATCTGGGAAAAGTTGATTCTAAAATGACCTGTCAAATGACTATTTCAGTTAATTAAAAGCCAGCGATATTCTTTGCATCACTTGTATCGTGTTGCCAAATGTCACAAAAGTATGGGTTTCTAGGGATTAGTGATGCTTTATTAAATAAGTGCTTCGGGGCATTTAGTAATTTTCAGAACAATGCCCACATTGTTGTATAATATCATAGGAAAATTGAGGACAAAAATTAAATATCCATGAGCGTCATGGTTTTTAAATATTACATGATTTATGCTTTTATTTTATATATATATATATTTTTATATAAGTACTAGTAATCAGTAACATTAGTTTATATGTTGAGGTACATGTTAGAAGTACGAAAGCCTGGATAACAAGCGGAGATCGAGATGTTGTTCGAAAAGAAAATTCACGTTCCTCTGTGGGGAATCGAACCACCAATCTCTCACTGTCCGGGAAAGTGTTCTAACCATTGAACTACAGAGGACAGACATTTTCAATCCTTAGAGCATATGTATGAATGTTGAACGGGACTGCGCATGGACAGCCTCCAAGCTCAGCTAATAGCCCTTACGACGTTAGCCCCCAGATGGCGACATATAGAGAGAAACGATGTCACTCTCCGCTTTTCATACGAAGTACGAAAGCCTGGATAACAGGCCTGGATAACAAAGCCTGGTTATCCAGGCTTTCGTACTTCGTATGAAAAGCGGAGAGTGACATCGTTTCGCTCTAAATCATGTTAGAGTAAAAAAATAGATGCAGTAAAAAATCAATAACATGGATATATGATTTCATTAATAGCTAATAAAGCATATTCTGACAAAATAAACAACAAATTGAGTAATAATTATCCAAATGCCTGGATTACTTTGGAAATGAGTCTCAACAGATGAAAAATATTCATTAAAAAAATGTATTTAGAGGGCGACCATGTTCTTAATTTTTTCAATTAAATAAATCCTTCGTTATATATTTTTTTAATATAAAATGATCAAAAATATTAAAATTATAAAGAAACAAATTATACAATCATTTTCATTCATTTTTTTTTTTAATATTTTCAGGATAGCCAAAATCAAAATGAAATCCTATTAATAAATGGAACAACTTCTCTTATTCTCTTTTATGTTAGTTTCCTAATTTCTTCTACAATTATCTAATTATTTTATTGTTATTTTTCATTATTTACGGTATTATTGTTTTTTGTAATTTAATAGTTAATGGTTATGGGTTACCTCTTTATTCGATTTCTCAATATTTTTAACATTTTTGTGTCTGTAGTTGTGATTTAATCCAATTTTTCTCTTAATAATTATTTGTTAATTTGGTTATTTACATCATTTTACGTATTTTGGAATTTCTAGCTGATTTCGGTATTATTTCTACATTAATCTTTTATTTGTTTTATAATATTTTTATTGGCATTCCTTTTTTATTTTTAAATGTTTTTTATTATAATGATATATATTTTAATATTTTATCTATCATTAGTTTAATATTGCTACGGTGTCATTATTTATCTGTTTTTCCATTCTTATTGTTGTTGTACCCATTTATTTCTGTAAAATAAAGATACATAACTTTTTATTTGGTTAATATGAAAGTATAAGAAACTGTGACACATTTTTGAAACAAATACATTAGTTTATATAAATAACGGATGTAAGCATATTTGTCTAAAAATGTGTCTTGCTGTTTCGTTGGATAGTTATTATTATCTTCATATTCGTATGTACACTACATTTGTAAACTAATTTAATAGATGATTATAATTTTTTTTGTTTGTCTCGTTCCCGTTTTTTTTATTATATTTAATTCAAACCTTTGTGCATCTGAATATTGCTCAACATCAAATTACAGTTATTGAACATATTATACAGCAAAATGCAAAATGTTTTCTACATTAGGAGTCAGTTTTTTTGTTGTTGAATAAATGCAACTTAATTGTTTTCAAATAATGCTCTTTGTTGTATCATATAACTGAACGTTTATCTTTATCTAAAAGTAAAGTTATTTATTATAATTTATAATTTTGTTTATAAAATTGAAGATTGATTATGTCTAAAAGTCTAAAAATAAAAATATGCAAAAATTTTTTAATTAAATACATGCAAAAAATTTTTAATTAAAAAATATGCAAAATTTTTAAAAAGAAAATTACAGAAAACGTTTAAAAAATACAGAAAAAAATGTCTAAATAGAAAAATAAATAAAAAGTTTGAAAATAAAAACATACAAAATTTCAAATAGGAAATATACAAATCTTTTAAGAGTAAAAATATGCAAAATGTTTAGAAATAACAATGTAGAAAATGTCTAAAAAATGAAAAATGCAGGAAATTCGAAAAATAATTCCATAAAACATCTATGTATGTGCGCAGTGTCTTGATGTTTCCTAACTAGACACATTTGACATGAAACCTGCAAGAGAAACCGCTTTGGAAAATATTATTGAGAATCCACTCAATGAAAGTGTAGTTATACCATACGATCCAATAGTCTCACTTCAGATGAAGCCGATTCTCAAAAAGTACAGCCATAGGTGTGCCTATACTAAAAACGTTTGTTTCAAATTCCCTAAAGATGCTATACCCCAGAATAAACAATGGGACACTTATTATATTTCATGTGGTGATTTCCCGCTTGGCTATATAGGACAAACACGAGACCTATAAAAACTGGATAAAATGAACCTGCTCGCTGTGTTAAAAATCAAGAATGTGAAAGATCGACCATCGCCGCTCACTGCTAGCAAGAGGGCCATAGATTCAAATTTAAGGAAGCGAGAGTTTTCACAAAGTGAAATCCACAGCCGATTTAGACTTCTACAAAGGCACATACATCCGGGCCTTTAAAAATAAGTTAGTAAACTACAGTAAACCAACACCACCGATCGCATCGCCATGGCTTAAATTCATTACAAGCGGGAATATACAGAAAATTCGAATAAACACATCGGATAGCTCCATTTCGCAAGCAGCCAATCACGTAGTTGCAAAAGACTTACATGCAGGCGCTTCGCTTCATTTTTGCCACGACGTTTGACTTAAACAGACATCGTTTTTTCGTTCTGTTGAGCAACTGAGATTGAAGATTTGCACCTCAATCCAGGTGGGAAACTCGGTCAGCGCGATAATCTTATCCTCTGAAGGCGACACCCATAGCGTGTCGAAATGCATTAGGAAATTTTTAGTATTTCTTGGCTCTTCGTTGCTTCTTTCCCGCCTTATTTGTTGACGATTTTTTCAGTAGACATATTTATGCTCCTTTGAAGTTATCTATTTGTTCCTTGCAAAAATAAAAACATTTGCTTCAAAGAAGAAGAAGAAGATAAAGAAAAACAAATCATTCTAATAAGAGAAAAATTCCGGAAATGAAAATTCTCAAAGAAACCCCAAAAATTGATTTTTAAAAATTTAGAACTTCAAAAGTAAATTTTAAAAGTTTTCTCTTAGTCTGTCTCGATTTATTTTATACATGAAATTGAAGCAAAACAAAATTGTAAAATCGAAATAGGAACTTTAAATATACTCACATCACAAGTGATGTGAATATAAATAATTATAAATTGTATACTAAAGCACATATAAATTTTCGTGGAATGTTTTTATAAGGAAAAATAATTATTTGTCTTAAAATTAATATTCATTTCGTACACTGAATAGTTTTTCTATGTTATCTCGCTTAAATTCACTGATAACATTCCATAACAAGTACATAAGTACAAAATATTAAGTTAATGTTTTAATAGCATTTCTCTATTTTCACGGTTTTATCTATAGAATAAATTTTCTTCCTTCTATATATTCAAAATACAGGAAAGGTGACGAGAATGATAAATAAGAGCTTTCTACCGATGCCGTTTTAAAACATATCTAGTCAATTTCACGAGATATCTGAAGCAATCGGAGGAATGTATTTATCTAATGCATAATTGAAGATGCATCCTTACATCCGAAAACATCACATTTCTGATATGAATTATTCAAAATCGGATCTTGCTAGTTATTCTGACTGCAAATAGATGTAAAATCCGACTTAATAAAACGGTTTCGAAGCAGCTGTTATGCGAGCAAGCTAACAACATAAAAGATTTGAGTTTAATCTTATTTCAATTAGTTCGAAGTTTCCAGAGAGAGAGAAAGAGAGAGAGAGAGAGAACAACGGAAATATTTTTGAGAGAGATTATTGCGGATGAATTTTAGATTTTTCGGAACGAATACCGATCTCGTGATTCTGGATTCATTAATGCATGTTTTGTTTTGTAAATCACGACGATCCGAAAACGATTAGAAGTATGGGAACCATTATAGGATTTTCAAAGGGAAAATATGAGAAATCCTTCCAAACAACCAACCTTTAGTTTTTCGGAGTTTGATTAAATGAAATCTGCTCTCGCACGAGGATGACATTTGCGGACTCGAAATGAAAAATGTAATTATAAAGACTGATCAAACTTGTTGGCATACAATAATTCTTAACTCTTTGAATAACGAACACGCTGCAAACAGCAGAATGACTAGAGTTATCATACGATCCGTATTTTCGGGGACATTCCAGTAATTTTCAGTCGTTTTGGAGATATTTCCGAGATATGTCCCGTTTTCTCCGTACTTTCAATGAAACCAACTTGAATGATGATTTGTAACTATAAATATGAATATTCATCTCACATGTTAATCATGTTTTCAATGTTCTCTCGCCCCCGTGAAGTTTATATATTCAAACCCTTTCCACGGCATAACTAACTCCCCCCCCCCCCTTTTTGAAATGCCATGTCTTTAATAAAATGCTGCTTTCTTCAGATTTGCAGCAGGTGCAAACTATGGTTGCCAAAATGCCATTGGACTAAAACTCTTTTGAAGCAAATTTGACTGTTATTCATGAGATAAGATGCTCATTGCTCAATACCAAAAAGTTTTTTATTGTTCTGTAGAATAATGATCCATGGCAGATTTGTATATATTGTGTGTGTCGAGCTGAATTTTCTGTGAGATTAAGATGTTTATTAGTAAGGGAATATGTTTTTTTTTTATTGATGAAGCTGATTTAGATTTCTACAAAGGCACATATATTCGGATTTTCAAAAATAAATTAGAAAACGACAATAAAACTCAACACCACCAATCGCAGCGTCATGGCTTAAGCTCATAACTAGTAGGAATTGTATGAAACTTTTAATAGGGCAATCAAACTGCTCCATTTTGCAAGCAGCCAATCATGGCGTTATACAAGACTTACACGCAGGCGATCAGCTCCATTCTAGCCACGACGTTTGACACTTGGACAGACATATATTTTTTCTTTCCGCTGAGCAACAGAGAGTTAAGATTTGGAAAATAATATAAGTGAGATCCTCGGTCAGCGTGATAGTTTTTGATCCTCTGAAGAAGACGACACACATAACGTGTCGAAATGCATTAGGAGTTTCGTGTTTTCCTTATATTTGACTTTTTCTTCTGGGATTTTTCTGAGGATCTTCATGTAGTTTAAGAAAGCTAAATCGAGCTTCATCAAAGATTTTCCAAACCTAAGAAAACCAGTTATTTTCAATATTGATATTATTCACAGCTTTATATCCATGTTCCAAGAAACATATTTTTGTCAATTTAGCATCATTCAATAATAGGATGCGAAGATAAAATTTTAAACTTCTTCAACAAGACTGAGACTCTTGATTGACCCAGTTTCAAATCTAATCAAGTAAACAGGTAAATTATATGGGATATATAATCATTTTTTTTACAAACATATCAAATATATTTTCGAAATCATTGAAAAAAATCAATTGTCGATATGGGAGAACCAAAAAAAAAAAGGCAGAAAGTGTGTGTATTTGGGCTCTGAAAAGTTTCACAGCAACTAAGAACGAGTTTACCCTCGTATTTACGAAAATCGGTGAGTTTTGCGAATGCAAGTTTTTGCATTTTTTATAAGACCAAACGATCCAGTAGACGTAAAAGGAACCCCAAGATATATATATATATATATAAGTATAGTTGGGAACTACCTCTAAAAGAGTTTCAATACAACAATCATTCGTCCATTTTCAAACTTCCACCTCTGTTTCAGACAATAATATTTGTTTTATTTATACTTACATTCAAATGAAAATCGCTTCTGAAACTGCTACCAAAATGATATGTCATTCGCAAATAATAACAGAAATCAAAAACTAAGCACTTCAACACATAAAAATGTGAGTAGATGCCTTACGTTTACAAACGGATGAAAATAAACACCAAACGTATAATAAAAAAAAAATCAAATTTAGTTCATCTGGAGCAGTGGTAATTACTCAGGTCTTCAGGGAGTTTTCTGGGGGGGGGGGGGAGGATCCGGGTTGACAGAGAAAACTATAAACTTATTATTTCTGTAAATGGGGTCCCTAGCCTTCTTCCTATCGACCCGTAGAGGCCGTGGAACACTAAAGTTGAAAGCACCTGATGTAGAGATAAAATGCGAAAAAATGTTGAAATGGATTTTTCTTGGCCACATACTTTTACAGAACTTTCTTCTTTCAGAAAAGGGGGGGGGGAAGAACCAATAAATACAAGGATTAGGTATCTAATTAATGGGTCTGTGGTAGATGAGCACAATATTGAAGTGTGCAATGGTGGGACTTCATTTTATTTTCTCTTCGTCCCTTGTGGGTTTTTATTACAGCCAATAGAGCCAGACAAAGAACAAGAAGAAAGATATATATCTTTTTTTTGTTCTTACTTTCTGTTCATGTCTTTGCTCTAGTCTCAGGAAAGTTGTTCTTTCTCATTCCGGGAGAAGTCATTACAATTGAGCCCTTTTAGCCAATCAGTTTCTCCGCGAGATCAACTAACTTTAGATCGTACAAAAGTTATTTTAGTGTCTTGCCGGCACCCATTCGGTTTGGAAGTCTCTTCCCAGCCACCCCAGCCAATGCAATCTGCCTTCGTGTCGCTGGAAGCCGTAAGAACGAACAGCAAGATTTCCTCGCTCTCTTTCGTCCTGCTGTGCCTCGTGCAGTGGCGTAGAGAGAACGTTACGTTGGTAGAAAACTGGAGCAGAGGGCCGTAGAGTGTGATGTAGAAGAGTCGGTCGAAAACTTGGAATAAAGTTCCTTCTAGTTAATCAACGACGTCACTAATCGCATTCTTGCTGTTCGTCTTCTGGAGGTACCTTCCAAAACCATCAGCTCTTTCCTCGATCTTCCCACGCCAAATAAGGCACCAAATTAATCCCGCTGGGATGCATTCACCTTCGTTTCCATCTCGAACCGTTCCGAAAGCATTTTAAAACTTTCCATGTCTGGTGGGATTGGCGATAATAATACTAGCGCACCCTTCCTCTGATGGCTGATAACGACATTTTTCAGTGTTCCCGTTTGACTTGGAAGATTCTCTATTTTGTTTCATTATTTTCTTCCTAAGAATAAAATAGAAACAGATTCGAAACATCAATTATTAATCAAAGGTTAATGAAAAGGATGTTTTCATCTCTTTCTTCACGCGCATTAAATTACACTGGTGAACAGTTTTTAACTTTATTTTTTATAAAATGAGTGAAATAAATTTTTTTAGACTAATTTTGGGGTGCTAAATGTAAATATGATTGGTAAAAATCTCCATCACGTACAGTTTTTGCTTTGTGCATGATAGTCATTTTTTTATCGTCATCACTTTTTATCGACAAACTCGATCAGGGTATCGATGGAATTACTAGCAAATTCGCAGATGATGTGAAGCTAATGGGGGTAATCGGGAATGAAAGCGATAGGGAGTTGCTCCAGACCAACTTAGACAAGATTGCAGCATGGGCAAATGAATGGAGCATGACGTTTAGCGTAGATAAGTGCATGGTCGCTCATTTTGGTTCGAACAACCCACGGTTCTCTTACGAGTTGAATGGTGTCACTATCCCCGATGCAACTAGAGTCACCGATTTGGGAATTCTCATTGACGAGCGACTTAAGTTTTCTGAACATTGTTCAGCGGTTGTCAAAAAAGCGAATAGAATGCTTGATCTCATTTTCAAAAAGGTCTCTTCGCGTTCTCCTAAAGTCATTCTTCCGCTTTTTCGAGGCTTAGTTCGTCCTGGACTGGAGTATGCTGTAAGGTTTAGGAGACCATACCTACAGAGGGACATAGACTTGATTGAAGGGATGCAGAGAAGAGCTACGCGTGTCCTTATTGGCACACAGGGCTTGAGTTATGAAGAGAGACTTCATTTTTTGGATATGTTTACATTGGATGAACGCAGGTGTCGAGGAGATATGATCGAAGTGTTCCAAATTTTCAATGGGATGGATAGGATGGACCATGAACTTTTAGTACACCACCAATCAACTGCTTTTACAAGGGGACACCAGTATCGATTGGTGAGGGACAATGCAAGGTTATGGTGTCGCAGGGAATTTTTCTCTAATTGGGTTGTTAATAAATGGAATAGCTTACCCCCGGAGGTAGTAAATTGTAACACAATTGACACGTTTAAAAAGAAATACGATAAACATGTTGGGGTAGATCGAGAAGCTATCCATTCTTAGAATAAGACAACCATAAGTATTCTTTATGGGCATTGTATAATATTTTATCATGTGTATATATTGTTTATAATTTGTGTTAATTGCATTTTTAATGGGGTTGCTGTATTTTTTAAACATATGACATCCATATTTTTATGGGCATCTTTTTATCAGCCACCTCGTTGGGCATTTTGCCTGTTGTGGCGTTGTATTTGTATTTGTATTTTAAATACATTTTCGCAATGAGGGAACTTGCACATCTTGAAAATGGAGATAATTGACATACTATTAATAACAAATTATGAAACATTTATTACGATAGTAAATTTATCGTATTTGTACATCGTTATGCATGAAACAGCAAAAACAATTTATTCTCTCATCCATACACATATATTAGCTGTAAGTATATAGAGTACAGATGTGTATATATATATACAAGTAAAGAAAAGAAGGAAAAGATAAAATATAAGGAACAATGAGAAGGTCGTCCTCAAGGGGGAACCCCTGACATTGTTCCAGACAAGCAAAAATGTTTCTGATGATAGCTAAAACAACCATCCGTTCCCCGGACATTTTAGTCCAAAATACATGAGAAAAGAAAAGCAAATTTGAGAAAATACAAAAATGAAAATTGAAAATCACTAGGCATACACGAATAAAGCATCAGTAATAAAATAAAAAATAAAATAAAATAATGGGCACTACCAATTTCAATTCTATTATCAGTATTAAAATTCTGAAAAATATATTTTTTGGACAACTTTTAGAATTAAAAACAATAACAATGTAAATGATTCTCTGACTTCATAACGCTTAAATATCTACAGTGGCAACGGATATCCATCTTCCTTTATGGGTTTCGAACTTCACCCACGTTTTTTGGCTCGTTTGTTAATTTGTGACTCTCCAATGAAGTTGAATTTAAGGTAGGATTTTTTTGTGCACGTTTTTTTAATTTCTTTTCATGAACTACTTTGGAACACACACACTTGTATGGTGATGTCCATTATTTAATTTTATTACCAATATTTTTTTTGTGTATGTCTAGTGATTTTCAATTTTGATTTTTGTATTTTCTTTTTTCTTTCTCAGGTATTTTGGACTTCCAAAGCTTGTTTTTGCAAAAATGTCGGAGGAACGGATGTTTGTTTTAGCGATTCTATAGCTTGCCATCATCAGAAACATTTTTGTTTGTCTGGAACAATGTCGACCTCCTCACTGTTCCTTATATTTCTCTTTTTGTCCTTATCTTCAATTGTATAATTTCGAGTTACGTGTATACTGGTGCCTTGGGCGCTATACTCTGGCTTCGGAAAAAAGGACATATATATATATATATTATATATTTTTTACCCCATGCATCTTCTTTCCGCTAAAAGCAACAGTAATCACTCATCACAGATGGGTCCCACGTGTTTTGATACTGTTTCTCCATGGTGGAACCTTTCTCTTTGTTCATCACTGACTGCTTTCAGGTTATCAAGGAGGAAAAAATCAAAATGCATTTTCGAAGACATTCGATACACCAGATTTTTGTACGAACAGTGCAGTACGTTGAACAAGCTGTTGGTAATTTTCCTCTTTGTGGTTCCCTAAAAGCCCTTCCACCACACTCTTGAATGATTTCCATGTACAGTTGAATCCCGTTATAACGAACTCCAAGAGACCTAAGAAATCACCTCGTTATAATCAAATTTCGTTGTAAAGGAATTTCATGTTGTTTGCATTGTTTCTATGTAAACTTACTTGAGAGATTAGAAGTGTTCGTTAAAACGATATTTTCGTTATAACGGTATTCGTTAAAACGGGATTAGACTGCAGTGAGTTACTCTTTATCTAGAATCTCAGTGAAAATAGAAGCACTCGATATACTTTTCTTTTTTTAAGGACCTACAAATACGCCTTCTAATATTTTTGTCTCAATTACGAAAAATATTTCTTTCAATTGGGAGAAAAATGGACAAAATTACCATGGCCTTTATAATGGTTTTCTATCAGTCCAGGGAACTACGAAAGATCGATTTAGGAGTAGAAATAAAATGCTTACGATTTGGGGTCCACAAGAATTCTCTTCCAGAGAAATTTTTAGTTATTTACCCTCGAAAAGTATTTGAATTAGCAGAAATTGATTAAAAGAGCTGATAAAAGTATTTTCTTTGGGTGGCCCCTTTGCGTACACGTCTGATCAGCTCCAATTCAATGTGAAGTGGTGGCAACAAAGCATATAGCAATCTTATTTGGAATACTAATGACTCTGCGTAATATTAACTTAACTTCATTTTTTCCCTAAATGTTGTACATAAATGCAAAGCAATTATTTCTCTTTCAATTTAAGAGACTTTTGACAATGCGGTTGCGATCAGAGATAAAATCAGTGTTGCCATTTCCCAGGTATCAGGTGACAAAAAAAATCGAAATACGATATATAATTTAGTATCATTTCACACATAGTCTAAATATGCTAAGTTCAGATCCGGAATCAGCACCCAAAAACTAATCAAGCACGACCATATTTTTCCATATTATAATCAATTCAGATGAAACTTTGCTTTTTGGTAAGCACAATGTGATTTAAAGCAATATCATTAATTTTAGTAATCTTATTTGCCTGTTCTTTTGAAGGGAAAGAATAGGAGGCAGTAGTCTGATAAATTAACAAAGATTAAGAGAGGAGCTTTGTGAATGCTTGAAACAACAATTAATAGATAATAAAATAATAGAATAATCTTATCATACGTAATCTAACCATCTACTCATTGGAAATCTAATAGTTTTGTCATCGATCCAATTCAACCGACCCATAGGAGCCTATACTTAACTTACAGATTCTACCGTCTCCATGGACCATTCTAATGTCCCTAAGGGGTGATATTGCCGACTTTGGGAAACATTGATCTACTCATAAGGAATCAACACGCCCACTTATAAGAAATCTACTCATAAGTGATTTAAGAAATCTATTCATAAGAAGTCTACAAATCCACTCCTATAATCATAAGAAATCCTCTTATCTCCTGATAAGAAATTATTTCATGTGAAATCCCCTTATCTACTCATAACAAATCCACTGATCCACTCATAAGAAATCTACTCTTTTCCCTTCCCGATCCTTAACATATACATTAATTGAAGAGAATTCGGAATGCCACCGAATTCCATTTCGAAGATATTTTCTTTGACTTGAATCATATATTGTGTAGATGCGTTGCCAAATAACCTGTGAGTAAAGCTCTAGGCGAAAACGAGTTAATTGAGTTATTTCTTACTATACCTAATAATCTCGATCCATCTATGGATTTATCTTTTGTAAAATTATTATTTTTTCACAAATAATGCAATATGTAGCCAATATCTATTTATCATAATGCATAGCATAGAATAAATATTTATATTTTGAATATTACTATAACAAAAATCTGAAATATATTCGGTATATTAACACTACACGCGTTGGAACATGTCATTATATTCATAGCACATTATTTTCCTTCCTGTCAACGACGGATAACTCACAGCGGATGATAAAACACCATATGTGACATGGAAAGTCATGGAAAGGAATTCGAGCAACTTGGCCAACGACAATATCGCTCATCGGAGCCATTCAACCTGATCGATTTTCCACGACATTTCTAGATCTTAAATTTCTCCGACAAAAACAAAATAAAAAAAATTCTTGTTCTCCAAGGGAATTCCAACACCAAATGTGGGATTAAAGTTCAAAAAAGAGGAGGGAGAGATCGTGGATATATCTCAGCATTAGAGAGTCTTTAAAGAGTTGGGCGGATGATGGTGGCGGTGGTGGTGATGGAACCAAAGAACGGTTGATGGCCTAAAGGTAGACGGAGGTGGAAGAAAGGCTATAAATTTTCTAGAAGTGCAACTTTGCTGTCGTGAGTTGCACTAACGGTGATGAATCGGTCCTTGGCTTGCCTTCCCTGTCGACCCTCGGTGTTCCGGACTTCCTTCGACCAACCGCTCCTTCCTTCGCAAGGGATAATGGAATAACACAATTAACTACGAAGAAAGAAAGATTTATAGTGCCCTAAACAGCTGCCTCTGGTGGACAGCACGAAGGATCACTCTTTTCAAAAGAAGCGAAATGTGCTCGATCAGCTAATGAAATATATAAGAAAGTATAAAATATCAAAGAGGAGACTTTACAGCTTTTTATCAGGGGTGTTTGGAAGAACTATTGCTGTCTTCGGGGTTCTACAATTTTAGATATAACCGTTTAAAATGTTTTTGCTTATTGTCTTGTGTTTAGAGCCTAAGCCTGATCCGGAAATATGAGACCTGTTCACAAGGGCGTACGTAAGATTGACCCGTGGAGGGATCACACCGGATTCGGGAAGGGCAAAATGAATTTCTTCCAGAAAAATTGAGATTACTAATCTTCAAAAACATTTTGAATTAACAAACATGGACCAAGATTGCGTATACAATGAAAGTGTTTTATTGATAGATATATCATTTCCCAAACATATTTAAAAATATTTTCAATTTTAGATCGTCTTATGGGGCACAAACTTCTATGTGGTCGGATGAACCTCGTAGAATGTATTAACTATACAACTTGTCCGTATAAAAATTGTGCAACTATTTTTTCCATAGTTTATATAAATCCTCCTACTTTAAATGTCTCTCCTAGAATAGCAGACGGACATCAACACGATAATTACATACACAGAAATACAGGAACTCACCATTTTCGCTTCATAATGTGGAAAAAAGAAGGCAACACAAGTACCTACATGTACCAATTCATTGGAAATTCCCTAGAGCAGAGGTTCTCAACCGGTGCTCGACTTTGGGGCTCCGTCGCGACTCGAGGAAAATAAAATTAATCAGAAAATTTGCGAGATAAATAAAAAAAGAGGCCCACAGGGCACCGGAATAAAAATTATATACAAAAAGCGGTTAAGCGGCAATTAGGGCATTATACCGAATTGGAGTGTAAGAAATGTTTCTTTGGTACTTCAAGGATATTAACAGTAGTGCAATATACTATTTTAGTTACGTTTCAACTGTTCAAAAACAAGAAGTATATTTTGAGCATATAGTAAACATTTTTTAAACAGATAATTTGTTTGTAGAGTACAAAGGAAAATAAGATAAAAACTAATTTCAGAAGAAGTGAAAGAAACGATTTCCGAATTGAGGAAAATTCGGAATAAATGAAAAAAAAAATTTAAGGATGAAGGAAAAATAATTTCATAACAAAATTTATTCTGAAAACATTTTCCTCAACCATTCTGCAATTGCTTCAAATCAAATTTTTATTCATTTTCAACTTACAGAGATTAACATTAGTTTTGTAAAACGTATTTATCATCCAGAGGCTGCAATGTCTGTACGGATGACTGAAAATTTACATGACAATCAATGAATAAAATATATACAGCATGCGACATGAACAGAAACATTAAAGAAAAGAGACACATATACAACATAAAGGTGACAAAACTGTCAATGCCAAATAAAAAAATAAACGTAAAGCTTAAATATCAACAACGAAAAAACATACTCAAACAACACAAAAAATATGGTTCTTAATGCATGACGAGAAACGTAAAATAAGCATAACATTAAATAAAAAGTATATGGGGGAAAAAATGAAAGCACATACATAAACACAAGTAAAACTTTTTTTTTTACATTGAAAAATATACATAATTAAAGTGGCAAAGCTAAAGTGAATGAATTTTATTGCTTCTCCTAAAGGTCATAATAAGAATCTACATCGCTTATTGAAATTATTAATTTGAATAATGATTTTTTAAATGCCGCGGGTATGTTTTGTATATCTAGTGGTAGTGAATTGTATAATTTCAGAGATAAATAATAAAAATGTTAACGAAAAGTTTCTTTCCTAAAGTAGGAATACGGTAAATCATATGAGGTCTTCGCTCGGAAACATTATCTTTTAAGCTGCATAAGCGTTTATTACGGTATAAGAAAAGAATAATACGAAAAAGAGCATTATGGCGTAAAGGAAGTAAATTAAGATTTCTAGACATTGTAGAAGAATGAGACTGGCCCCGACTCAAAATTTTGAAAACTCTTTTTTTTGTATTGAAAATAAAGGCAATAAATGAGTTTTATAATCACCACCACATATAATTGTACCATAATTTATGTGAATAAAGCCATTCATAGTACAGGTCTTTTAAGAAATTAGCGGAAACTTTCTTACTTATGCAATAAAAGTTATATAATACAAAACGAAGTTTTTTAAGTAATTCATGAACATGAGATTTCTATTTTAAATTGCCGTTTTTTACATTTAAACCCAAGTATTTAATACCATTTACTTCTTGAATTGAATCGCAATGACAATGAGGTTGAAATTAACAAGCGAGGGTATGAAATTTAAGATCAAGATGTAAATCAGATTCCATAAGATTGAAATTAACGTATTTGGTTTCCTGTAAATTTAATTTTAAATCATTAACATGGAAATATTTTTGAATTAATATCCAATCATGGTTAATATGATTCTTAAGACTGTCAGGATCATCACATGAATTCATTACTACAGAATCGTCGGCATAAGTGATCATGGAACCGTCAAATTCTAAATTACAAAGATTATTAAAGAAAATCAGAAAAAGTAAAGGACCCACTATAGATCCTTGTGGGACACTTCTATTTATATAGACGTAATTACTCAAACTATCCTGTATTTTGACTCTTTGTTCTCTATTGTATAAATATGAAGTGAACCCATTTAAAATATGACCCCCGAATACCAGCCCAATTCAGTTTTTGAATGAGAATATAATCGTTCACATTATCAAAAGCCTTCGAAGTATCTAAAAATAATGCAACAGTAAATTTTCTCTTGTCAATGTTATTACAATACATTTCGAAAAGGCCAAAAGGACATTTTCAGCACTTCGTCTTTTTATAAAACCAAATTGGTTTTTAGCATAAAAGGCGATTTGTTTTTCTACTTTGAGAAATTTACTCAGGAAAATCAAATAAAAAATGTTGATGATTGGAAATGTACCAAACATATTCTCTTTTGGAGATTTCTCTATATGAGATTTACCGTAATATGTTCGGTTGTGTAGGTTTTCAAGTAATATTCAAGTAATTTCCAACAAGTACTATGTCGTACCAATTACAAGTGTATATCTTTATTATTTCTATTGCCAATGGGAGACGTAATCGGCGCATGTTATGTATGACGGAATGTTTACATTTTTACAACTATGAGGGAATTAATACCGTAGAACAGATTAATACTGTATACAGATAGGCTTATTTTTATGTTTGGAAAGGCATTTACATAAAAGGCATTTGTGTAAATGCCTTCAAATGATATTTTCTTGAAAAATACGGTATATACATGTTAACGTAAATGTGATAAAGCCAGTTTTAATTATACACAATAACCAGTTATTATGCATAACTGGAATTTTTCAAAGACTTACATTAATCATCTTATAAGCATCAAATCAAAAGAAGACAATAACAGCAATCATAGCCAATCAAATACTTTTATATATTACCTAGAAATGGCTATTATTCATCGGTTCCAAATACGTATGACGTTAATAATTGATATTCATGGACGGTTGCCTCCAAATATCCACTATTGTCCGGGCTTCTTATATCAATTGTTCATTTGAGGAAATAGAAGATGTATACGAATAATTATTCTTCCGTGTATCCAAAGTCTCCAGACGAGATCTGTAATTCTACTGTGATGGATTTATTTAGGATGTATTTAGGATTTTATTAGGATGTAGGGGGGGCGTTGCTCAAAAAATTTCTAACTAAAGGGGGAATTTTCTTTGGTGCAGAACAAGAATATTTAAAACTGTTGTCTATAGGGGGCTCTGCACGAAAGCAATTCACTTGAAAGATGCAAATCAGAGTCCTATAAAAAATTCAGGGTGTGCGATTAACTGAATTTTCCTGTTACTGGCGCTTACATAAGGTTTTAATTGTGATGTATACTTTGGTAGATCAGACACTATTGGTGAAGTTGTTTTACCTTAGCCACGAATGGCCGGCTGAAGCTTTACGAACGTTTTGGATACAGAAAAGATTGACAGAAGTTTCTTGAATTCAATGATTTGCTCTTCTGCAGCACCTTCTATTGACAAAAAATTTAACTAATTTTTTTTCTTATCGAAAAAAACCTATCTTTGATAAGCTATCCTTGATATTCTAACCTGTCTGAACGCATAGTGACGTGACTATGGGTACTGGTATGCATAACATAGACAAGCGGCGAAATTTTTTTTATATTATTTTGTTTTACACCGCACATATTCGAGTAGTGAGACGAAGAACAAAGAGAGGCCACTCAATGATGTGAGCGACTTGAACAATCAGGTTTGTTTTCACCTCGATCAGCTGATTTTTGCTATCTGCTGATTGGACTGTTTCTTCTTCCCCGTTTTCTTCTTTCCCTCTTCTGCGGAAGAATCATCATCATCACACCCTTACATTTCACACACACACGGAACCGCTCTGGCCAATTTTCTCTCTGTGCGAAAATAATTTCGGGGCTTTAGACCCGTTTTTATATATTTTAGTGGGCGGGGAGAGGGGGTGGGGACTCGGAATCAAAAGATTCATGAATTATTGAATGTAAAAAAATGCTGAAAAATATCTACTTGTGAATTTGAAATTCAGAATTAATCAAAGAAAGAAATTCCAGAATTAACGAAAATTCAGAATGTATCAATTACGATGGAATAAAACACAGGATAAAATGAAAATACAACAATTATTGAAAACTCAGAATTAACGAGAGAAAAAATCTCAAAATATCGTAGTTGAAAATATGGAATTAATGAGAAAAGAAATTTCAAAACCAATAAATTCAGAATTGATGAGAGAAAAATCCCAGAATATTGTTTAAAATTCTGATTTAATGAGAGAAAAAATTCCAGAACTCATTCAAATTCATAATCGATGAGAGATAAAATCCTGAAACTGAAAACATACTTGATATATGCGTGTTGTTTTCACTTCTATTGCCGTAAGTACCGCATCTGTTATACACCCATAGCGGCTGCTGTGCCACAGCCATATCGAGGATTCACTCTATATATAATTTAAAATTGGGTACGTATACAGGTTTCTCATCAACATCGTGCAAACTATGCACATCCAAATTCCTCGCTTGGAATAAATAAAGCATGTCAAACAACTGTACCTGCACGAGCTATAGTTTTCGAAAGAAAAGTATGACGTAATATCCGGAGCAAGGAAAAAAATAATTTTATTGGACGGCTTGACGTCATTCCACGGCGCGCGCATGCATGCCTCGATATGCGCGGTGGATATTTCGAACATCTTATGCAACCATATGCAAATACCCATGTTTTCTTTCCTTGCACCGAATATGACGTCAGACTTTTCTTTCGAATTTTTCTCGAAAACTATTGGTCGTACAGGTACAGTTCTTTGGACATTTTTTATGTATTCCAAGCGAGGAATCTGGCAGTTCAGAGTTTGGGCAGTCTCGATAGGATACCCTGTATATGACAATAAATGTAATAAATAAAGTGATAGATGTTAAATTAGTTAAAAATGAAGTTTTCAGAGAAGCTTAGGGGCCATTCAAGTATTACGTAAGCAGATTTTCAGCTATTTTTGACCCCCTTCCCAGCAAAAGTCAGCAAAACAATAACCCCCCCCCCCTCCGGTCAGAAAAATTTCGTCAGCAGCTTAGAATATTTCATATCTTCAAAAAGGGGTGGTTGATGTCGTAAGCAACACCTTCAAACCCCCTCCCCCTTGTCATCAAAAGTCAGCAAATCCGAAACCCCCCCTTCCCCCCTCGATGCTGACGTAATACGTTAATGGCCCCTTAGAAACTATTTTTATTACTTGAATATTAATTAGAGCGGTCCTAAGCCTACTGGAACTCCTTTCTAATACCAGAATTGGTGATAAAAAATAAACTGAAGATATAATGCCGGTTTTCTTTTCAAATCTACAGTGGTTTTCAATTAAAAAAAAGTAATTTAAGTATGTGACTTTTCATCATTTTTAAGAGTGTTTCAGGTAAAATATATGAGACCAAATGTTTTGGTAGCATTTGAATAGAAAATATGTGTCTTATAAGAAGTTTTCTCGGGTCCTCGAGAAATCTTCCAAAGAGAACTGGTCCATGTGAAAACAAACAATTTATTTATGATCTCCTAATGCACTTTCCGAGGATTTCCAGCTGTTATACCTGAAATTCCAAGGAGAATTTGTCTGTCTGAAGGGGGAAAATGAAGAATCTGTCGCTTCTGTTCCGAAAAGTTATACGTCATCATTATATCAGTCTGGTCCTTTCATCGCAGAAAGGAGAGGGGGAAAAAAAAAAGAGAGAACCCCTTTAGTGGAGCACTGAATATTCGTAGGATCGAATCAGACAAAAGTGAATAATTCTGGTCCATTTCCATCCATCGTATTTCTTTCTTTTCCCACTAAAAGAATTTCGAGAAAAGACTTTTAAGATTTTAGGGCACAATTTCCGTGAAAACCACTTTTGGTTATCCTTGGGAGGAAAAAGGGTGCCGCTTCTCTTCTTTTAGGTCAAGTTGATGGATTCGATTCAATACGTTGTACACTTTGGTTTTGGGTATTATTTTCTCTCTTTTTTTTCTATTCTTCTCTCTTCTATCTTTCGATCTTCCTTTTCCGTATTAGGTTTTGTTTATCTTAAGGCTGACGTTCATCTGAGTTATTGAGATTGATTACCTACACACAAAACATACTCGAAGGATCTACAGTTGAGGTCATAACACTTCTAGTATCATTTACTCAAGTAATTTGATATTCACGTTTTAAAGAAATACAAATACATTTTTTAGTATTTTCTTGCGTATAATTCGCAGATGTTAGTTTCTATAGTTTGAGAGAAAAAATTATCATCGTATAGTCCGCAGTGGCGTATAATCCACATGATCATTCATCAATATTATCTTATGAAACGAAAGGAAATGTTTGAAACGTTTTTTTTGTTTAAAATATTCACCACTATGCCATCTCTATGCCGTTTATTATTCTTTAGGGCATCATTTTGTACAAACCTCTCAAAAATAGGAAATGGTGGATAAGATGCAGCGGATTAATCCTATAATCCGCGTGACAAATTCCAATGTTTTTTTTGTAATGCATTTTTCGTGAACCATATGAAGAAAAACGTGGTGAATAATTCTTATGTTTAAAATCGAATCTAAAGAAGTAACCCTATTCAAACACTTTCAGAAGTTACGGGAATGTTGCATAAAATATGGTTCTTGAAGTTCAAATCACATTATTCATTTTCTAAATAAACTTGAAGATTTCAAACAACGTTTAAAAGCATCAAAAAAAAAAAAAAAAAAACTGATGAGAATTACAAATTCCCAAACGAAATAGTTTTCGTGTCGTTAACATTTTACATAAACGTTATTTGCCCCAATAAGATAACTCCCACAGTATATATATATATAACTGTTAGCATATTAGCATTATCATTACTCTTGATAACTATAAAAACTAATGCTAACACTTATATATATAAGTGTTAGCATTAATTTTTATAGTTATCAAGAGTTTTTTGACTTTTTAGTAGAAGTAGTTGTTCTAAACTGCTGAATTGGATAATTCGAACTTTTCTGCTGTCTTCTTGAGCTTCGAATTAACAAAGTTCACTGCATTCCGCAAACGCCATGAATGTACATTAGGTATAACTCAGAAATTTACACACTTTCCCACTAAGTGATGCCCATGGAATTATTCATTGTTTTATAAATATGGAACTTAGTAAAAGGATTGAATATCAAAATGATTAAATCTACCAAAACGCTAGACGACATCAATTATTCTCGTCGCTTTACTGCCAAACATTGAAGATGTAAAAGAACCCGTTCGAGAGAGCAGCTACATGACAGCTCATTAAATTCTAACGTCAAACTACAAAGAATGGGGATTAACAATAAATCTCGATCGTAGAACGCATATTTAACTATCACATAATTAAAAAATCCTGTTCATATATATATAGATATTATACATTCATCATTGCATGCAATCACCTTCTATAACATTTTGAAATAACCTTTTCTGTTTTTTTAAAGTAAAATCCTTCCAGTAAAAGAAACAGTATTCAATAATGAATTTTAATAAAGAAGCAAATCTGAATGAAATTAATTATAGATCAGCTTTTGTATGTTCATTCGAGAGGATTAGAGAAAAATAATTTCTTCACAATTAAAATTATATTTTCAATTTTCATCTCTTAGTTTAAAATATATTTGTTTCCATCAAAAATTAGAACATGAAAAAACACATCATTAAAAATTTTAATATTGAAATAGACTTGAATATTTTAAGTCCCAACATTTTTATAATTTTGCATCCACTGACTTTGAAATCGAGTTTAATAATCACGAGTGTCCAGTGATTACCCCGAAAGTTAGTCAATACTCGTATCAAAGTTATTCATATCATTTTTAAATGTACTTGAATGCCTCATTAATTCAGCTAAGGTTTCAAATAAAAATAAACGAAATTTTTTTATGACTCGTATAATGCGACACCGTGAGTTAAATTATCCTCATTCGAATCATTCCAATTATAAAGCTACGATTTATTTCTCTCTTTCTCTCCTACTTAGTTAACACGTCATTTTAATTTTAAAATCGTCGCAATCCCAACAAGTGATATCTTTATTGCTGTTCGTCTCACATGGATTCCTCTGAAAAAATAAAGTAGAAAAAAAATATATATTTATAAAATGAAAAGTAATAATAACAAGATGATGAGAAGAGAAACATTATACTACCCCCTGTTCCCGTCAGTAATTATTATCACTGATGTTAATGCCGACTATCAAAAATTATTATTTTTTTGTCCATTGGGTAGTGAATAAAATGCAATAAATATTTCGAAAAATATATATATCTATTTTCTCAGCCGAAAAATAAGTGAATAATCCCCGAGCGGGGATCGAGGGGGAAAATTATAATTACCAAAGGGAGAACATATTAACAAAAATGGAAAACAATTCCTCTTATAATTAATGCCCTTGCGGAAGAGCGGATATTAATTTACATGCGGGAAGAGAGAAAAGTTGTTTCTTCTTATTATTTTTTTCTTAACGCTATCGTTTCGAGCTTCAGTTTTAAGTAAGTGAGGAAAAATAAGTAGAAAAAGAATGAAAATATAAACCCCCTTGTAACGAAATTGCAAGAAGTTGTTACGTATATTATTATTTATTTTTTATTCATTTTTTCTTACTTCTTGTCTTAATAGAAGATGATTGAGTACGCACGGGGAATGCGCGTCCATGAAAAACTCATTAGCAGGCGCTAAAGACGAGCAAAGATTGTTTTCTGACACAAAGAATCAATTTCTTCGGATAAGATCTTCATGTGCTGGAGAAAAAAATAAATATGCATACTGAAAATAAAAACAACGGAAAAGGTGTTTTCTTGCCACGTGATTTAGTGCTCTGTGAAATTCGCGAAGGGGCAGTTGATTCTTAAAACATTTCATTTCTTTTGAGACACGTTCTTTTGATTGATTAGGGACATAAATTAACGTGATTGTTTTTGAAATGATTAGGCATTGATGTCTATGTAATTCGAAGTTTAGTTTTGTTTTTTTTTGAGAAATTGTGGCTGTTTTGAATTGTTTTCATTTTTGAAATTATAATCGTCCTTAATCGTGCGCGGAAAGATCATATTCAAATTCGCCACCACGCAATTTACCGCTGGGAAAATTCATCGCCAAAGAGTTTAAGGACAAAGTAGCATTGTCGGTGAGTGGGTGAGCAGGCGTGTGGCTATGAGCAATGATTCATCAAGTGAATCAAGGGAGTTAGTGAGTGAGACAGTATTGGAGTGACTGAATGAGTGAGCGAATGAGCAAAGTGACTGAATGAGTGAGCGAATGAGCAAAGTGACTGAATGAGTGAGCGAATGAGCAAAGTGAGTGAGAGTGTGAGCGAATCACTCATACATTAAGCACTCACAAGCTAACACACTTGGTGACTAACCCATTGAATCATTCATACGATAACACTCTTCCCCACTCACTTTGTCACTTTTATGGTCATTCACTCAATCGTTCTCACTCAGTCGGTAATTCACCAATTCATTCTGTCACACATACGGCCACCGCCTCGCTCAATAGCTCACTTACCCATTCTCCGGTTCATTCATTCGGTGGCTCAATCGCTCTCTCACCCGTTCATTCCATTCATTCGGTAACTCAATCGCTTCTTCACCCGTTCAGTTAACTCACTCAATCGCTCATTCAGTTGGTAACTTACCCACTTACTCGATCACTAATATACGGTAACACACCCACTCACTAGATCACTAACACGGTTACTCACTCGGTCATTCAAGCAATGAATTGATCACTCATCACTGATAAATCATTAATCTCAGAGGCATACTTCCAATTAGAAAAGGTATCCAGATAACGCGTAATACTCAGATATGTCATTCGTATATAAGGTTTGTATAGATATTGAAACAAAAATGTCAAGTTTTTATACGGACGCCTTGTGCTTAAGAACCCAATTACAAAGTCGTTGCCCTGTCTTTCTTGATGACACAAAAAAAAAAAATCCAAGTGCAATATTCACAGAGATATTTTAAGTAAAAAAACCACCGAGGGAAGTTACCACTGGTAAACAATTTTACCTGTGTTAACCGTTTTACAGTTCCATCCGGTCGTCCGGATGGAGCACCTTGGCAGGCCGCATCTGGCCCACGGGCAAGAGATTGTGAACCCCTGGACTAATTTAATCCATCTCCGAATGGTAAGACATTCCAACATCTTCCCCGTCTCTGAAATACGCAACTTTATGGCGAAAAAATCTCAATTCAGTAGCTCAAAAATCAATAAAATCCTCTTGCGTGAGTTTCAAAAGAGTACTCAGGCTAAGAGAAAAAAGATATCAAAAGAAAAATAGTCTGATATTGATACTTTTTCCATCCTCTCTCTCTCTCTCTCACACACACACACATACTTTGAGGCGTTTTTCTTTACCTTGAAGTTTTAAAACTTATTTTTCTCTCTCCACAAGTTAACATAGAAGAGAGAAATAAAAGTAGAAAAAACTCATCTTATTTTTACGAAACCCATATTTATCAGTTAATAAAAAGAAGAAGAAGTAACTCAAGCTTTACTTGGAAAATAAAGCATATATTATGCAGAAAGTTTCTGAAAAACTGGTTTTCATCAGTATCCTCGAAAATAAAAACCATTTTTTTTTTCGTACTTGATCTTCAGAAACGCCAAGTAATATTTTTGGGAAAGAAATATCTATTTTATCCTTGGATTATATGTAGTGTACCTTGAGTGTAAAAGAAACTTCTCAGTTTTTATATCGTGTCCGATATTTACTATTTTTTTTATAATTCCGGTCGATTTCATCGCGTTAACGTGTTCGCATCACTTGTTCAAGTTGCGCAACATATTAAATCCGGTTTATTTTCTGGAGGGCTTTGAACATCTTGCCAGAAAGATCCTCGTGTTTTCCAGTATACTTCGATAATTTTGTTTTTCTTTCCAGCTGAGATAAAGAACACTTCTAGTGCATTGAGGTATTGAGATTGGCATATTATTGAACTTCAGCTACCTAAGGGGCCGTTCAAGTATTACGTCAGAAAAATTTAGCCATATTTGACCCCCTCCCCCTCGTCAGCAAAACTCTGACCCCTCTGACCCCTATCTCTTGTCAGCAAAATTTCGTCAGCGCGCTCTGCCTCCTACCTCCATGTTGGTGGGATCAGAGACGTACGCGGGGGGGGGGGGGTGCTAGTGATCCCTCCCACAAAACAATCAAAAATTAATTTCTTTAATGTAAAAATATTTAAAACAATCAAAATTTCGAAAGAAAATATCTTTATATGTTATTATAATAATTTCTGTTAATTTCAATGCTATTTAGAGTCTAAGAACTCAAAATTTATTTTTAAGAAATTCATTGTGACTCACCCTCTATGCCATATATGGTAAAACCTTGGACCACGGACCAAATGTGGCCCTGGGGATTACGATGTGGCCTGTACCCCTCAAACCTAATTTTGTAAAAATGAACGAAGTGGCACATTTACAGATCGCTCAATCACCCGTGGCACGATTCCAGATCATTTAGACGGAACTTTGACACATTTCAGATCACTCAAGCAGATCGCTTAAATGACCCGTGATACAGTTCCAGAATAGTTACGCGATCTGTGGCATACTTATAGATCCCTTGAGTGAAATGTCGCAGAGTTTAAGAGCACTGGTGCGGCCCCTAGTACCAGCGGCACAATCTCAGATTATTCAAGTGATAATATCACAAATCACTTGTGTGACATGCGGCACAGGTCCAGAGCACATAAGCGGCCCCACGACACATTTCCAGATCTCTTGAATTCGTGAAACATTTAGAATGTACTAAAGTGGCTATGTGTAGGGACTTATCAATAGGGGAAGCGTTAGTTCAGGTGCCCAAAAACTAGCGAAAGGTTTTACTCGTTTTTGGCGAGCCGAGTAAGATGACATTAAGAATATTTCATATTTTTATAAAGGGTGGTTGATGACGTAAGCATCATCCGGACTCCGCTCCCCCATTGTCATCGAAACTCAGCAAATCAGAACCTCCATCGATGCTGACGAAATACTTGAATGACCCCTAATACTTCTAATACTTCAGCTACAAGGACTGAACTGCATACGCAAGGGCTATTTTTTTTCGCAAGGAACATCTTGAATGTCAGTTTGCGACGAAAACCAAAAATGAAGATATTATTTCGCGTAGACAACCATGATATTTTAATTATAAAAATCGCTGTATAAAAATACTAACTAACAGATTTTAATACAGTTTGTTAAAAAAAATATGTGTTTTTTTTTGTAATAAAATACATTCCGGCATTCTCACGATTTAAACGTCCCGTATTCCCTTTAAACAATTATGGAATTATTTTTTTCATGAATTCTCTAATTATTTCTTAATTGGATGGCATTAAAAAAGGAATTCGATCGCTTTTATGGTTAGATGAATTCCGTTTGATTCATTCGACCATAATGCTGTTGCAAATTTCAAGTCATTCATATCCCGATAGAAGTTACGCATAAGATTTCGTTGAAAGAAGTAACGCGAGGAAATAGCACCTTGAGGTGAAGAGAGATACTGAAAGAAAAATAGTGTACTTTTTTATTATAGCAATTCACTCAGAAAAGCTGAAAAATCTGATCCCGCGGATGGATACTTTTTAAAAAGAATGTTCTTCATAAAGCGAAGAGTTGTTGCGCTTTCGCTACCTTTTTTTTTTTTTCCTGTCTTGAAAGTATTGAAATGCACTGAACAGCAAACAGATGATACATGGAAAGAAATTCCCTCAATAGGGAACGTATCAAATTCCGGAGAGTTCAAATACAGTCGGTCTTGCTTAATCGGGTAATGGATAATCTGATACCCCGCTTATACTGATAAATTTCTCTGGAACTAAAATTTATCCCATAATAGAGACAATGTTAAAGTTCCAAAAAAAAATGAGAGAAGAAAATAATATTTTGTAGCGGAAAATTTCTTTATCTACCAGTTTGTCACATATCCGGGGTCTTCATTCATGAGACTGTCTTAAACATTGTCTTGAAAGATGAACTAATGAATGTTTGAATATTTCCAAAAAAAGAATATACACAAACGCACAATATTGGAATTCTGACAACTGTAAATACATGTCATCCACTATGTCCTTAATTGGTCATCCTGTTCTAAAAACCCAATCAAAGAGAGAAAGTTTTTGCCTTATCTCACAAAGTGCAGTATTCGCTTAGTTATTTGAATTCAATTCAAGATACTTTTACCTTTTCCAAGCGGGTGTATGCTTCTAGAATCAACAATTCGAGAAATATTCCAGGATAAAGGGACTTTCCTATGCACCTTGTATTCAGTATCTTACGTACTTTTGTATAATAAGAAATTACTATAACTATCTTGTGATCACTATTGTTATATTGATTTCAAAACTGGGCGCGCGCGCACTGATCAACAACGTAAAATATGTATTATATCCAAATGATGGCATTGGCAGTATGATTATGGATGAGATCATATTCCACATTTGTAGAAAAATGTTGCACAAGTCAGCGGAAACAATGGCGTACAGAAGAAAATTATGTGTGTGTGTGTGTTTGTGCGTGTGAATTTAAAATTTGCCTTTCATTTTACAAATTATTATTCCTATTACTGAAACGCTGAACCTGGTGAATTATCACAATTGCAAGGATCAGCGTTTTTGAATGTTGTTTTTAATACCATCTAGCCTAGTGATTGGCGAACTACGTCCCGCTTAGAGTTTCCATTCGCCTCACCGAAGTTTTAATGAAATAATAGTTAAGACACGAATTTTCGAATTATAGTACACGAATTTTCAATTTTAGTCTTTAAAAGAAACTCATTTAAATGGGGTGTGTTCTATTTTTTTTGCTCATGCAAAACGTATAAGTATGTTATAGAATACGTTTAGTATTCTAACGTATTCTATAAAATAATAAATCAAATCAAGTTTACATAAATAGACATTGATTTGAAAACTTTTGCAAAATTTGTAAAAAAAATTCATAAAGTTATTAACATACACTTATTACAAGGATGACGTCACTCTCCGCTACCATACGAAGGTTTTTAACAACTGGCTGGTGCGACGATATTTTTTGGAAAGAGAGAAAATTCAACTGCCCCTGCGGGGAATCGAACCCACGTCCTTTCACTTGCATTGTATCTCACTTATAATCATGCCGTGGTGGTGTTCAAAGAGTACAACATTCCTATCACTTCTGAGCATAAAAATCCCAATTATGAATCCTTGTCAGAATACGTCCGTCCCTTCAAAATGTTTTCTTTTAGTTTTTGTCCCGCCCCTAAAAAGGTTTCCCCATCACTGTCTTAAATCATTTTTTTCACTCCCCTAACTATTGACAAAATTGTCTATATTATATATACGTATATGATTACTGATTGTTTAAGAAACTTGAGTAGCTTGAGAAAATTGGGCATTAGCATATTTTAATTTTTAATTAATGAAACTTTGCAGTTAATTAACCTTTCAGTTGATCCAGATTAATTAACTCAATTTAAATGAATAATTATCAATTATGATTTAGGGAGACCTCATGTACTATGTGACAGAAAATATTTCGGCAAAAACTATTTTTTTCCATTTTAAAAAAAAATTATTTTGCCCCATTGTCACGAAAGAAGGAAACTTCCAGATCGGAATCAGGATGACATTCCTGAAAATTTCATTTTACAAGTATCATAATAAATATAATTTCTTTGTAAACAAAATTAAGATAAAAAAACACTGACAATCTGATTAGACCTTTTAATTGTCAGAAATGATCGTTTTATTCACAAATTTGTATAGAAATTAGTTACGTGTTTTTTGAACAAAACTGCGCAAACCTAACAACAATCGAAAATCCAGTTTAAAAGTTTTTTCTTCGTAATTTTTAACCGGTAATTTATTGATTGTCTTGAAAAGCTAAATATAAATATTATCCTATATTTGTTTTATATTTTCTAGGAGAATAGGATCTGCTATTTAGTTACTTTTTAAAGAAGGAGTTAAAGAGTTACATTTATTTAGAACAATTTTCTGAGTAACTTCTGAATGTGTGTGTATGGGCACGTGCGTTCTCACTATTGCAAAATTTATAATAAATCGTAGATCTTGATTTTGAGAGAAACTCTCTTTATTTAATATAACTAGGAACAAATAAATTGTGTTATGTTATATCAATGTACTTTATAGAATGTTAAACTGATATTGATGAGGTATATTGTCATAAATATACGCAAAAAATAAGTTGCCCTTAAGCTCGTAACTGCACTCAAATGGTTTTTTTCACAGAACTCTTTCACACACTATAATAGCTGTTATTTAATGTAAAGTAAAAATATTTTAGTCGACTGAGCATGTCCCTATGGGATTTATCGCTTGAAAAATCTGGTTAAAATTTCTGAATTTTTCGCGAAGGGTTAGTGTCATTATTTCATCTGCATTCTCGAATAATCACTAGAATAAGAAACGGAGGGCAAAAAAAGGGGGATAGAAATTCGCTGAACGAATGAATCGAAAACATTATGAGAAGAAAAAAAAATTGCATAAAACTTGAGCAAAGCGTTGTTTAATGTTCGAAAAAAACCTCCGGAAAAAAAGAACGATTTTTTTTCTTCTTAGTTTTCTGGCTTTTTTCCAACTAACATTTTGAGAAATGCTTTTAAGCCATGAAAATAAATTACAGAGAACCTCTGAATAACTATTTCCTAACTTCGACCTCCTTCAGACCTCTCTCTCTCCCTCTCTTTTTCTTATGCTTTCCCTATATCCAATAACTTGGTACATTTCTTCTTCCACACTAGCCTTTTTCCTTCCATTTCTTATTTATTTATTTTCTTATTTCTTCATCTTCTTCAAAGAGATGTTATTCGAAGGGATGGTTCCATTTTTACTACGAAGCTAACAGAAATTACATTTAAAATATTTTTTTTCTCTTTTATTTCTTTGACTCCTTCGCTGAGTATCGAGTTCACCTATCGAAAATGTATTTGTTCCTTCAAACCTGAAACTCAGCTCATCCGTCTTTATCCAGCCTAGAAGAGTTCAACCAATGAGGAGGATAGAATATTGAAGAAAAAAGCGAAAAATGCGGAAACAAATAAGAAAACCAAATAAACAGATAAATAAGAATAAAAACTATTGCCTGCAGTGAAGAATAATAATACAATGAACTTTATTTCTGGAATTTCCTACAGAAAAAAATGCTATATATATTGTATAAATGTATGTACGCCCCCCCCCTTATCTTTTAGAGTACGAAGTAAAACGTTTTCAGTAACTTATGTATCTGTCTCGAAAAAAGGAATTCGATCGCTTTTATGGTTAGATGAATTCCGTTTGATTCATCCGACCATAATGCTGTTGCAAATTTCAAGTCATTCATATCCCGATAGAAGTTACGCATAAGATTTCGTTGAAAGAAGTAACGCGAGGAAATAGCACCTTGAGGTGAAGAGAGATACTGAAAGAAAAATAGTACTTTTTTATTATAGCAATTCACTCAGAAAAGCTGAAAAATCTGATCCCGCGGATGGATACTTTTTAAAAAGAATGTTCTTCATAAAGCGAAGAGTTGTTGCGCTTTCGCTACCTTTTTTTTTCCCTGTCTTGAAAGTATTGAAATGCACTGAACAGCAAACAGATGATACATGGAAAGAAATTCCCTCAATAGGGAACGCATCAAATTCCGGAGAGTTCAAATACAGTCGGTCTTGCTTAATCGGGTAATGGATAATCTGATACCCCGCTTATACTGATAAATTTCTCTGGAACTAAAATTTATCCCATAATAGAGACAATGTTAAAGTTCCAAAAAAAATGAGAGAAGAAAATAGTATTTTGATAGAATATAAAATTTCTTTATCCACCAGTTTGTCACATATCCGGGGTCTTCATTCATGATACTGTCTTAAACATTGTCTTGAAAATTATTAATGAATGAAGCATTCCTAAATTACGTAATATATGTCAACAGTTAAATTTTATGAAAAGTCCAGAATTGTTGGTCTTGAATGGCAAAGTTACCTTAAGTACACTTAATTATTTTACTTTTGTTTTCTAGTTAGACAATACAGGGCACCAACTTTTCGAGTAAAAGAAATCTTAAAAAATCGGCGCAAACACCAGCAGCATGGCTTCATGCAATGTCTTACAATCAGAGAAAATAAAGAATGGGACTTTTGAAACAGATTGACAATTTTGAATGCAATAATAATGATGATAATAACCTCAAACTGAAATTGCCCAGAGCATAGAATTCTTCGAGCTCGGTTATCGACCATTACAAAAAATGTGGATGAAATTGAAGAATATTTGCGAAAGAACGAAAGCTCTTGATCAGAAAACGGAAGAGAAAAAATTTTCTTGAAGGTTTTATGCCGAAAACCAAAATGCAGCAATCGACCTCACCATGGTTAGACAAAAAAGAAAAAACGGAAGAAATCAAGAAATTTCAAAAAATCTGTAAAAGCATGATATGATCATTATATTTTCAATTTGAAATTTCATTCCTGTTGATTTTCCCTCTCAGCATTGGGCTGATTTGCTTTTTGAATCTCATTTCGTCCCGATTTGTCACACTACACACTATATATTCAAGCTGTTCGGTGTCGATATTGGTATCTTTTTATGGATATTAAACTCAAAATCGTATGTATTTCCGCTCGGATAATATGATAATTATATTCACAGTTTATTTTCTCAATATAAAATCTATAACATAACGGTATCTAATTGGATTCTCCGCTTATTCGGATATTATGTGCCGAAATTGTTCATATCCGTTTACGCAGTACCGAATATCCGGATTTGAGAATTGGTTGTTTATCCTAGGATCCTTTTTGTTTTACATACTATGCTGAGATGGTTTGAGCGCTTTACACACTGGCTTCTTTGCTACCGCAAACCTTGATTTTCTATGAAAATATCGGATGCTAAGCACATATCTACTCTATAATATAAAATCACAAACTCGAAAACAGCCTGTTTCTAAGCAACCGAAATTAGTGACGATTTTATGGAAGTGGGTGACGTTATTTTGAGTGACGGAAATCTATTACGTTTTTGTGTTACGGAAATAAGTTACGATTTTGGGTCAAGTATTCATTTAACTCTAGCATATATTGGGACCATTTGACCCATCGGGACCAAGTTACGTGCATGTACCCAGAGGCTCCCACATCCTACAGCAGGGCCCTTAGGCTGGAATAGATGGCGAGCCCTCAAACGAGCTTTTCAGGGGTTAATTTATAGTGTGAAAAATCAAAAAGTGATAAGAATCGTTCCGGCCCCTGGCAGCCCTGCCTTTGTGGGGATCATGCCGAGAGGTATAATATTACATGTATAATATTCATATACCTTCATGGGGAAGTTAAAAGGTTTCATTTCCATGGGCCCTCGATGGATCGCGTTGTTTTCTTGCTGCTTTAACATTGAAAAATTTGCGATAGCGGAAGCCCAAGATATATCCAGTCTGGGGGCCCCATAAAGTTTACCAATTCGGTCACGAGGAATTAGGGGGCTGGATTTCATTCGTTGGTAAAATGAATACGAATGAAAATTTTTCATGGCACTCGCAGCGGGGGATGACCAACAAACTTCCAAGACAGGGGACCCCCATGTTTACAGGTTTCATTATAGGGGCCCTGGATGAATCTCATTTTTTTCTGTTGTTTAACATTGTAGAATTTGCAACAGCGGAAGCTGTTGAATCTGGTACTTGATGAATCACATTTATTTTTTGTTGTTTTATTATTGTAAAATTCACTTCTTTTCAGTAAGCTGGTGCTTTCACATAGCCCTTTCCATATCACGCTGATGAAGTGGGACGAAATAAACAAGATATGCTGTGAAGAGAAAATGGGGGGGAGGGGGTTGGCCGCCAAAGCGGCAGGGGGTCAAAGCCCCCTACTTTGATATATATGTTACAATTTAGGTATTTTTGTATTCCTTGATCATGTGTGTGTGTGTGTGTAAAACGGAAAAAAGCAGATCAAACAAAACTAAAAGTCACTACACACTACTCTGACGTGACGTGGGAACACGTCCCGTCAAAGACATTGTGAATTCCGATTGTGGAAGAGTTCTGTGACGTTAAAATTGACGTCACAGAATTTCCACGTAAGTCTTACGTCACGTCAGAGTAGTGTGTAGCCGCCATAAGAAAAATATCGTGTTATACACGAGTTTTTAATCACCGTACAGTGCGTGGAAACGTATTTTTCTATATCTGAAGATGCAGGGAAAACGTGCAAAATACGATGCTTGTATTTTTAACCGATTCATGAGAAATTCCGCAGAGAGGAATGTGTATGAGGTGCATCAGTTCCGTCTTAACGCATGGACACACCCGGGCACGGCCCGTGGTCCTCATGAAAAGCGGGGAGCTTCTCACTAATGTGAAGTAGTTGAAATTTTCAAGAATTTGCTAGGTAGGGCCTCAGAAAAAGTTCTTGGCCCGGGGGCCCATGATGCACTAAGGACGGCCCTGAGAGGTTCATATAATTTTAAATAGTTAGTATCGGTTTTTTCATATTAAGCTGACAACAATGAAATCAGAGCAGTAAGCAAAAATACTCAGTTTTTATTATCGTTATCAAATTTCGCGACGGAATATGGTTGCTTAAAAAAACATAAACACACCTGTTATATCA
Organism: Pholcus phalangioides; assembly: GCF_987345545.1. Lineage (NCBI taxonomy): Eukaryota > Metazoa > Arthropoda > Arachnida > Araneae > Pholcidae > Pholcus > Pholcus phalangioides. The sequence goes on from NW_028301607.1 coordinate 14,563,455, forward strand.
AGCTTATTCATTGATTCATTCAGTACTTAATACGAATTGTTATCGGACTTTTGAATACGTTCTAAGTGATCATTATTAACCCTAGACTTTTCCGACATGTCGGTATTCAACCACATTCCAACATTAAAAAAAAACTGGTATCATCCGAGTTTTTCCCGGCATGACCGCTAACCTCTAGCTGTTTGCGTATTACATATAGTTCGTAACTCGATTGTTTATCCATCTATTTTCATGTAAAAATTGTGTATTCTATGATATTTGGAATGCAACCGACTGGCATGTGTACTCATATCTCCTAAGTCACTCATTTTGTATCCCTTCCGCAGATACATAATTGTATCTTTCCTCAATGTAGATTTTTTATTATTTATTTTATGTTTTTATTCAGTATGTTTTGCACTGTTACTCTCCATCCAGTAGTGTCAGGTGTAACTTCATGCATAGCCAATTTTGTAAGTATACATTTTTCCCCCTGCAGCCTCGTACATGTATTTTTCGTTACTTTGATCCCATCATATTCAAAGTTATACTGTATTTTTCTTCAAACTCCCTCAGAACATTCTCGATGTATTCACATTGTTAACTGAAACCTGTTTCTCCCCTTTCTTACTTTGTGTAGTTTTGAAACTTTTCGTGCAGAATATATGCTTTGTATTCTCCCTTGTAACTATGTATCTATGTATCATGCGACCACAATAGTCACACTCCACTTTTTCCTCTATAATTACTCGCGGACTAGGAAGTTCGTAACGCTTCCACTAGCTGTTTACGTATTACATATACTTTGTAACCGTGGATAGTTTTTCATCTAGTTATATACAGTTGTCGCGCACTTCCCCCCCCCTTTCCAGTAGTGCCAGACGTAATTTAAAGCATACTCAATTTTGTAAGTAATGTACATTTTTTTCCCGCAGCCCTTGCTTTTACGATACTTTTCGGTACTTGATACATGTTTTTTTCTATACTTTGATTTTTCCCATCATCTTGACTCTTCCTGCCAGTGCCATGCTCTTTTTTACCCCGGCGGTGAGCTATCGCTTATAAATTCTTTGGACTATGGACTGGGCCGCCGTTTCAGTTAGTAAGTAAGTAAGGCATGTCTGCTAATGCAAGAGGAATGCAGTACGCATTCTCAGTTTGCTTCCATCGCAAGACCAAAAACTGAAATATGCAGGGTGTCCTGTAAGCATTAGCGTGGCATTTATCTCATCAATCGTCCAACTTAGAGGTATCTCTCTCTCTCTCTCTCATTTCAGTTTAAAAAATACTCAAAGGGCCTTCAAAAATCACAGTGTACCAGTTTTAAGAGTAAAAATACACACACACACAGTGTGTCATAAAATAAAAAAATCTACATTTTTATACGGAAGTTGTGCTCAACTTCCAATTAGAAAGTTGTTGCCTGAAGCCAAAAGAAAAAAAATCATCTTTGTAAGAGTAATATTTGTTGAGATATTTGAATTCAAAGACCGGAGAGAAAAGAAAAATAGAGAACAGCAAAAACTAACGGACAACGCTCCTTTCCCTCATACATGCTGTCTCTTCGCAACTTTTTTCGAGTTCTGAATTCGAATAATATCTCGAGCAAATATTGCACTTGGGAAACGTTTTTTGTTGGCCTCCTGGAGAGACAGGGCAACAACTTTCTAAATGGAAGTTAGAGGACAGGAAGAGGAGCCGTATTAAAATCTATATTTTGTTATTTTGCTAAACGCTTGTATTTCGTCTCCCAAAACTGGTACAAGGTAATTTTTTAACGCCTTGTGAGAATTTTTTTGAAATAAAACTATATCTCTACGATGGACGATTAATGAGATAAAAGGCCACATTAGCATTTACAGGTAGAGATAACAGGGCACATGATATTTTACTGGCGAACCGTTGATCCTAGAAGCATAACTCCAATCAGAAAATGGTTGTATAGTTATTAAAATAAAAAAAGTTTTAACTATATTTCTACGATTTGCTTCTGAAAAGCCATCAATCCAGCACCTCCTACTCCTCTTAACCAGATCATGGCCCGCCGCTCGGTCTCGAGAACAATCCATTACCGAATTAGTCAAGTTTTATCCTCGGAAAGTCCGTCGCGTACCATTTGACTCAAAGATATGTTTTATGATGCAGTTTTTCACACTCATGCATAGGTCCCCCCCCCCCAGAAAATCACCAAACATTCCAGACTAAAAATCTAAAGTGAGCAGTAAAAAAATTACAATCAACTAAAAATGACTGAAGTCACTTAAACGGTGCTCTACGATGACATTCATTGAACCTATCTAAAAATATTCTGCAACAAGAGCACTTACTTCATTGACGTGTTTGAATCCGGACTGGAGAGTCGCGCTTTTTCCAGGCATTGATAATCAGTAAAATATTTTCCAGGCATCTGTAATTACAGGGAAAAATACTATTTGGTGTTTATATTTTTGTTGCATAATTACATTTTGACGATCCGTTTACGTCTTTTTTTAAAAAGTATATATATATATAAATTTGTTCCTGACGTTCTGACTAATATTAGGATTACATTATGAATTTACAACAATTTCACAGCTTTCAGCAATTTAAAAATAAATGCAATTGCAAATTACAGTTCTTTGCTATATTCAACGAACTATAGCTAATCTTTCTTATGCATAACTAATCTTCAAACAACGGTGGACGTGTAGTATCTTACAATATTACATTTAAAAAACATGAGAACCATAGCGTTATTTTAGAAAGACGGTCCAATACCCGAATCGACATGATTCGTCAAGTTTCAGACATCAATACACTTGACTGCATTTTAACTATTCAGAACATTTATCGATCATTCTTCATAGAATATTTGTTTCTACAAGGACACAGTGATTATATTGAGAAATCATGTTTTATATTCGGACGAAGCAACGCTAACCGGTACGATAAAAAAAAACGGTTTTACATTGCTGTTTTCTATTCACAATATGGCTATCACACGCATGCATTATTTTCCCTAGAAATTTACCAAATATTCCAAACTAAAATCTTATTCTGGTATACTATACAGTAAAAAAATAATAATTAACTGAGAACGACCCGAATCTCACTCAAACGTACGCTACGCTGATATTCGGCGAAATAGTTTCAAAGTATTTTGCACACACAACAAGAATTCTTACTCCTACAATTGTTCGGAGCGATATCCTCATTTTCCGCATTTTAAACATTACATTTTACAACAATTGTATAAAATGTGATTTGATCTTTACATCCTAGGTAACGTACTTAGCATTCTGGGGCATATTAAGAACGAATTAACTCGGAACAGCCCCTTCTTTGAAGAAAAAAAAAGATTTGTTCCTCTGAAGGTTTTGATCAACATTACGACTACATTATGAATTCACAAGAATGTCACGGTTCGCAAAAATTAAAACTGCAGTTTTTGTATTATTCAAAGCTATTTTAAAAACCGCATTTGGGAGGGGGGGGGGTGTATCGTAGGTTCTAAAGTTATATTTTTCATAATATGCAGAGCATGAGCATCATCGGGTTATTTTAGGGAAGACGTCCCATGTACAAGAATAATAGAATATTAGATGGAAGAAGAGTTTATATCCACTGTCTCTTGTATTATCATTCCCTTTTGTTTCACATCCGCTTTTCTTCTCTTCCTGAAAGAAAATATCCTTTTAGTCAGATTAGGTCACACGGATTACTTGCATGAAAGCTTCTACATCTGACGCCAAACAGGTACGTAACAGCTGGTATTCGTTTCGGAGTCTGTATTTTTATGTATACGTATGCAAATGGAATTATTACCTGTGCTGGTCTAAATAACATTGAAGATAGACAGACCATAGGCGTACGCAGGTATTTTTCTGATGGGGGATATCATTTTTCTTTTCTTTTCTGTGGGGTGTGGTTACTTTTTTTCTTGGGAAATAACACTATAATCTCGATTCGGGAAGGGGTAGAGGTTAGCTCTAAAGCCCTTACACTTGCCCTACATCAATGACACAGCGCAAACCGAAGTCCACTACAGTTTACTCTGTGCCATGCAGTTTGCTTGAAGAAATTTATATATGTGTGAATAGGAGTAATTTCATTGTGAGCACCGTGTTTTCTAGGTATAATTCACGGAGTGAATTATTATTAGTTAAAAGCATCCAAATTTCTCTCAGTGAAAATTATGCGTGTTATCTGCAGAGAGCAACAGGCTTACAGCGGTACAAATATTCAACCATTACACACACACACACACACACACACACACACACACTACACTCTTAGTCTGAGTGTATGAGTCTTTCGGGAATGCTTAGATGTCTCTCTGAGATAGGAAGTGGAGTGTGAACGATCTTAAAAGATCGGAAGCATTGGGAAATCAGACAAAACACCATATACGCACTTGGACTGTTGGATACACACGCATATTACAAACTCTGCTACGAAGCTGGGCCGGAAGAGATCTCGGCAACGGGACAAGTTCGACGGCAGCGTCCTGGCATCCATTCATTGATTGCTTCTTATCTGCAGATTTAGGGACCCCTCAGACATAATGAATGGTTTTTTTTCCCGTGAAATACAATTTTTGTCTACTGGCATTTGATGCAATCCTACATTTTTCCCCACTCTTCAGAAATTATAGTGACAATTAGCAAATTTGTCGAAAATTTCCTTTTTTCATTTTCAATTAGCGGTACTCCATACAGTGTAACCTGTCGATGACGGACACCCTCGGGACCGAAAATTTTATCCACTAATGAAGTGTTCGTGAATAGGTAGGAAAATGCATTGAAATCCGTTGACGTGTGTAATACCAAAAAAGTGTCCGTTAACGTGGGGTGTTCGTTATGAAAGGTTCTACTATCTTGGATGAGTAATGGTTATCCCAAGTATATATACATACGAAGATCTATTTTTTATTTGAATCCATCTTTGGCTGTCGTGGGCCTCAGGCTCAAGCTTACCGCAGTTTGGACGACTTAGTCTATCAGTAAAAAATACCCCATACACATGCATTTGTGACCATCTACTGTTTAGAAATGGCGGGACTGGTTGAGATGGTTTCCCGTTTGTTTTTAAATAATAGAAGCAGCATAGGTCCTGTTTTCCTGTTTGTGATAAAAACATTAAGAAAATCGTCGTAAATTGCACTTTTTGTTAAAAAAATCCGCAATACTTTATATTCAGAATCACAATACTTTATATTCAGAATCGCAATACTTTATATTCAGAATCGCAATACTTTATATTCAGAATCGCAATACTTTATATTCAGAATCGCAATACTTTATATTCGGAATCGCAATTTACTGAAGTCTCCTTGATGGTCACCCCTAGTAGTGGTATCTGTGAACCCATAAGTTTTTATTTCTTTCTTCTTTTTTCTAATATCAACGGAACAGTTGATTAATTTTTCAATAGATTAAAATTAAATTTTCTGCCTACGGGCCACCTACACCATCATCGCTTACCATAGGTCGAGAAACGCTGCTCTATATTGTAGTGATATGTTGTAAAAACTGTAAAAAAATAGATTACATGGTGACATTGAATCATTGAAATTGGTCATGTTATTTTGATCGGCAACGTATTACCGTTACGTAAGATCAAGCATTCAAAAGATGCGTTTAATGATGAATAAAAACCCAGTCTAATGAGATGGAAAAGGAAATGCATCCCCTTGACATTATGCCGGATGTAGCGAAAAAAATCGATTTTACACTATCCTCATTTTGTATGCTGTATTAAGAAGATCCGTTGCATTTCCCCATGAGTTAGTTCTTCAGTTTTTCCTTTTAGCTTATTAAAACTTTCTACTGACGGAAGGAAAAATGAAATGAGCTGTTTATATTTAGCTTTATATTTTAATCCCTGATCTCTCTTTTTATGTTAGGAAAGGCTTACGACGGCTTATCACGTCAAAGAAAGAATGCGATCTCCTTGGGAATTTTGCTTCATTGTTTAATATATGACGAAGGGGATAGAGGAAACTAATAAAGCACAACTGGAAATGGCTGTCCCCGAAAAAGACAATGTGGAAACCGCAGAATGAGAAGTGCGTGGACGGGATCCTAAGCTCATAAGTTATGGGTCGTCCGTAAAGCGACGTCCGCGGGATGGATGAGAAAGTGGGAAGGATGCCAGCCCGCAAAATAAATCAAATGCGGTTTGAAGGAATGGACCGAAAAGGAGTCAATATTTCAGCGTCCAAAGTACAAGATTGCTTGCCGGTGCGATTGCGAAAGCCAGCCTGCTACAGCGAGCCCAGTTGGTTTTCGGGGTGGGAAATCTCTTATAAGCCTGCGTGGGATTAGAAAAGCTCATGAAGATGACGCCGCAAAGAACTGGGAGTGAAACAAATTATTAAGGCACCCTGTCAAATAAATGTGATGCCCCCCGAAATTAACGCTCCGCTGCGGAAAAGCGTTTTCCCCGGCGTCATCCTATCGTTCGACTATTCATCAAAAAAGATTAGCGGGAGGTTAAAAGTCATTTTCCACCCTTTTTCTCGCTTCTCATTACAATTAACGCTTTGTTTACTGAAGACTCTGTCAACAAATTAGCTGATGATCTAAAGTAAACGGAGAATCTAGCCCGTGGATCCAATGAATGGAGGTGATTTATACGAGGAAAAAATATAATTAATCCTGATTGACACCAGAGAGATTCGATCTTTCTCACAAAAAATAATTTAAAACGAAAATAAAACTCGTTATTTACTGAAGAATATTATCACGTTTCAATGACTGAGCAAACACTTCATTCGTTTTTGTCACACGTTTTGAAGTAAACATTCCGGAGAAAGTTCAATTCTTCACGTCGTTTGCCTGCATACCGTTCATAGAAGAAAAAACTAATTTTATTTGAAGAGAAAATATTACCTAATGATTATCAACAAGGTAGCATGCTTGCCCGGTATGCAAGAGGGCCTGTGTTCGAGTCCCGGCGGAGACGTGATGACTTTTCTTTCCGAGCTCACCTCAGCATAATATCCGGAAAAATAACTGTTTCCTTGATATCAACATACTGTTTTGCACTTTGTATTTCCGAATTCCAGTTGATGTTTTGATTGAGTTTGCGATCTCAAAGGGATTTTGCACCTACGCTAATTCACCAAAAAATGATATGGAATTATTGTGGGAATTATAACATTCTATCGCCAACTATGGGTGGTTAGCAGACCGCAACAGATCTACAACGGTAGAGATATTCAATCATTTGGCTTCCCTCTTACTTCGAAATATAGATGGCAACATTGAAACGAGTATTACACAGAAACAAACATCAAGTTAGTTTCACAACGCACACACGCATGCACAGCTACCAGCACGGCCCAGGTCTTTTTCAAACTCTTGCTTACATCTTGTTGAGACAGAGCGGCGGGCCACGATCTGGTTAGGAGGAGGAGACGCACGGCTAATGTGAATTTGCCATTTCAAATGACTATATTTTCTTTTGATTGCTATTATGATCAATTTAAGTGGATTAACTCAATGAAGTTTGATAGCAAAATATGTCAAGCAAAAATATGCAAAGATGGTTAAACATTCAATCTTTTACCCTCTATGATTTTCCTTCACAGAAACGTATTAAAAATATTCAAAAATTGATACTGTTAGCGTATTTTAATTGAAACAATACCTCGACATGACACAGCAATTTAATTAATTGTATTTGATTTTTAATTAGCTAAAATGCTTAATTTAGGGTAAATTACCATAGAGTTTGCCTTGATTTTGATTTCATCTATAAACGGATAAAATCTTGCTTTCACAAGTCGAATAGTTTTCTCTTGGAATTTTGTTTCCGTTTCCCTGAGTTTGGTGCGATTTCATAAATATTTGAGAATGTGTAGAATTTCAGCAGCTTTGAAAAAAATGGCACCGACAAGAAACAAACTCATTCTAAATATGAAAAAAAAGTATTGTATTCATGTAACTGTATTTTGTGGTACTGAGAGAGAGAGAGAGAGAGAGAGAAATCACTAAAAGATGTACTTTTTGAATACCAAAAAGAGAAAAAAAAATTGGTATAAGTGTTTTTTTGACCGTGTATGTGTCATGCATATTCATATACAGTGAAACTTCGCGATGACTATTCTTGATATAACGAGAAATCACTCTAAAACGATAGTTTTTTCGAAACTTGTTTGGTACTTCCTATAGTCTAATGTTAAACTCTTATCGATACAACGATATCCTTTAATACAATAAATCCCTCTATAATGAGGTTTAATGATTTTTTTTGAGGAAATTGTAAAACTACTACAACGGCAATTTTTATATGTTATTCAAAATCATCTGCAACAATTGTTTTCAATATTCTGAAGAAATGTCTACAACAGCATTAATTTGCTGCCTGATGCGATACCCCTCTCTCTCTACAACGATATATTTTTTTGGTCCGCAGATTATCGTTGTATCGTGGTTTCACTGCATACACAGGACAGTAGAGAGTGTTAAGTTACATATCATTAACATACTCAGAACATTGTCGTGGAAAACACAATTCAACATTCGGCACCGGAAATTATATGTATGACCAACTTCATGCTCCAACCTATTTTTGTTTTGCATTGTGTCATAAAATGCGATGGTATGGATTGCAGAGTCGGAGTATTTTTCTCATTTTAATACATTTTAATAGCTTTTGAAGCACATTTTTCTCATTAGTTTTATTCAAAGCATTTTCATCATTTTGACAGCATTTGCAATATTTTTGTCATTTTGGTAGTGTTTGAAGCATTTTTGTCATTTTGGTAGTGTTTGAAGCATTTTTGTCATTTTGGTAGTGTTTGAAGCATATTTGTCATTTTGGTAGTGTTTGAAGCATTTTTGTCATTTTGAGAGCATTTGAAGTATTTTTCTCATTTCACTGTATTGTAAGCATTTTCTCATTTCACTGTATTGTAAGCATTTTCTCATTTTTACAGAATTCAAAGCATTTTCTCATTTTTACAGAATTCAAAGCATTTTCTCATTTTAACAGCATTTTTCTCATTTTTGTAGTATTTGAAACTTTTTTTTACATTTTTTTAGTATTTGAAACTTTTTTTTACATTTTTTTAGTATTTGAAACTTTTTTTACATTTTTGTAGTATTTGAAACTTTTCTTACATTTTTGTAGTATTTGAAACTTTTTTTACATTTTTGTAGTATTTGAAGCATTTTGAATCTCTTTCAAAGCATTTCTCTCTTCCGGATTGCTGGTGAAGCATTTTGAATCTCTTTCGAAGCATTTCTCTCTTCCAGATTGCTGGTGAAGCATTTTTTCCTCTAGATTGCAATTGAATAGCTTTTTCATGCTCCATCACCATTCATATGATGCATTAAGATTGTTTGTACAGGTAGACCACGGTAAAGATTTGTAACCCAGATTATAAACTAATGTTGGCACTTACAACTTGGCCTTTCCTTTTAATTATAGTATAAACTTTCATATGCATTTGGTCATGAAAATTAGAAGCATCGTATCAGATATAAAATCCTTGAAAAACCATGCTGTTACTTTCGTCATTCTTAGTATTTTAATAGTTTATTCAACATTCAAATGATGTAGAAAGTTTACAAAACTGATCGAAGTTACGCCGCTTTCAACCAATTGATCAATACGATGAATAAAATGTAATAAGTTGGGAAACGATCACCGACTAATTTGCATCGAAATCGGAATTTCATTTCTGGCGACAAACAAATTTCCGTCTTCCGCGACAATCCCACGTCACAGCGAGTTCTTCAACCTTCCAGAAAGATAGCAGGTAGTTCTTCACGCATGGGAAAATCTCAGTATTCACGAGAATTTCAAATCCAGGCCAAAAATATACTTTACTAAAACCTTGCCTACAAATCCGCATTTATCCTAGAAAAATTCCAAAAAAAAAATAAAAATCCGGTTTATCTTTTTACGGTCGGAATATCTTTTCTCCTACGATATACCATAAGTCATACATAGCGTAAATCAGGGATAGATAAAAAAAAGGGGGAATGCGAAGCCGCCGAAGCAAAATGTGCGATCAAAAATATTCGGTTACTAGTATGTCTGACCGCGTTTGATTCAAAGCTGATCATCGAGGATGTTGTAGTCACCGTCCACAGAATACATCAAGGGGTTGAGGCGGAGAATGATGGCGGTTTCGGATGCCCCGTCCCGTTCCCAATCCCACGCCACATCGAACCTCATATTTTATCCTTTGTGCTCTGATATGGCAGCTTTGGGGTCAAATCATCTTTCCCGTCGTATGACCACAGGTTTCGCCTATCTTGGGGGTATTCGGCAGAATACGACTTGCATCAGCGATGCCCCCATGAAATATTCATCAGACACTGTGAGCGAAGAAATTGCATCCGCATGCGACGATCACTATACCAGAGCAATTTCTTTTCTTACTCCTTTCCTTTTTGCCACTGACTACTATTCACCATTGCTTCACTTCTTCTTCTTGTTGAGGAATAAAAAGGAAAGGAAAATGTATATATGGAGAATCGAAGAAGGAGAAACGGCCAAGAGGTAATCAGAGAGACGCAATGACGGCGTCTGTAATGCATCTAGTTCTCTTTTTTTTTTTGCTTCTATATCCCTCCTGAATTACATGATTAAGGTCTCGGAATAAGAAATATGTCGCCTCGGAACATATTGCGTAGTTGCACACGTGGCAGGAACAAGATTGTGCATTAGTACATATTACTAAACATGAACAACTTCACTAAGAAGCCGTAGTAATTAGTGACTGTAGCATTTGAGTGATAATAATTATCAGAAATCATAAATGAATTAATAACAAAATATTCCGTCAACCCCATGCAATTCAAGCTCGTATATACTAACGTTACAACGTTCGCCAATACATACTACATACGCGATTCACGCTTCAAAATTCAATTTTATTCCTCCAAATTTTGTTAAGGAGTGCAAAATACTCCTTCCAAATCCACATGATTTTTTATCATTGATATTTTTCTGCTTTTCATGAATAAATAAATAGCCCTTTTTGTATAAAATTGACTCTAAAAATTCAGAAAGGAGTGAAATTACTGCTCAAAAAATATTTTTTCTCGAATAGTATTGCATATATAATATGGGAACTCAAGCATTTACCATCTTTACTTCAATATATTAAAGGCAGATGACAGCACCAGTAAAAACACGAAATATAAACGAAACTATGACAACACGAATATGTTAAGGATACACATAACACCCATTGACTAACCCCATCTATTAAGGGTCAAAATATTATCCACACGAGTGGCTTTTGGGACGCTTTCCATCGCAATAATAAAAGTCCTCTCGAAGTCTACCAGTGCTTGAATCAATTCCTTGAACGTCCATTCGACCCCACTGGTTGCCAAATAAAAAAGAAGAGAAAAAAAATAATTGTAGAAAAAGTGTTTTGTCCGTAAAAATTCAAACTATTGGTATAATTGAATCGACTAATTTGCAAATGAAACAGTAATTTGTGATGCATTTCATGTACATGCTGTTGCCCGTTTTTCACCATATTAGGTTATGGTGGACAATCTGTGAGATTTCAGTATACTTTTACGAATGCGGCCATGGTACGGCCCACGACTCTGCAGCTGAACATTATGTTGGCCCTTGAACAGTGAAAAGTTGGTCACCCGTGCCAAATAAGCGTAAATATGGCGTTTTGGCTTTGTTTATCAGTGCAAATCAAAGTGAAATCAGAGACTCAGATCTGGCCTTATTTTTACTAAACGATGGAACCATAAATTAAAAAATTTAAACAAAAAAATATTTTAATGTAAAATTAACTTAAAAATAATTATTAAGTTCGATATAATTAGTTAAACTCTTTAATCGACAAACAAAAAAAAAGAAAATAACAATAAAAATTGCAGTTGAGCTTGATGAAATTTGAGGGAGATCGATTTTTAATAGTAAAAAAACGAAATTGGTTTCAAGTCAGCAATAGATGGCGACGTGATCGGTCAGTGACCTGCAGCATGTGAAGCAGATGATGCTAATCGGGCCGTCGCACACCGAATGAAGTATGCAAGAGTATCCAACGTATCCAATCACGTATTTATCCTAACGTAGAAAAACGTCCGTTTAGTGAACGTAAAGCGCCTTGAAATAACAGGGCTGACTTATCCACCCACCATCTTTGATCAAACTTGTGTCGTCGGGCGCCATTAGTGTACTCTACCTCTAACGAAAAGGTTTAGCATATTGCCTATATGATAGTCAAAAAAATGCTGAATGTTTCATAATGTACGATCGTAAACACATACCGAGAAATTTCTTCGCGTTCTCCTCCATAAATGGTCAATTTCCTTATGTTTTCCTATGCGACAAAATAAAAATAAATTAGATTGGTAATTAAATGTAGGGGTAACCACATTCCAAAACTACGAAGCTGAGACATTCTCGTGAAATTTTGCTAAATATCGACTATTCATTGACAAACCATTACGATACGACCTGCTTAAGTCAAACTCTGTCATAACGTCCTCGTCTGAAACCTCAGATATAACTTCAGTAATTGGTGGTCAGAGCTAATTCTCATAAAGAATTATCATAATGTAAATGAACCATGCCTAGCAAATACAACGTCGTACTCCTGTTTTTTAGATTTTCTTTTGGGCAAGGAATGTAAGTAGCAGGTCTTCGTGCCCTTCTTTCGACCTGAAATCGCGCATCACGGTTGCCCTAGTGGTGTCGATCCACAGAAATCATCACGGATGTCTCTAAGGGCGGGGCGGGGGTGAACTATGCATTGCCCAAAACGTCGATGAGAAGCAACCACCTTAAATGCAACGACAAATGTTTCGTCTCTTATGTTTCCGTTTCATTGACGTTTTTGCAAGTTTTCCTAGAAATAGAACTTCTGCGCCGTGTGCAGCGTGAAAACGCTGATTGGTTACAAACTTGAAATTCAGGTTTTTTTGATCAATTAGAGTTTTCACGCTGCACGCGCTGTAGAAACTTGCTTCTACGAAAACCAGGCTTAAAGCTTATCACATCCACAGAATGTTGGTCTGTTTTATTTCTACTTTACGTTGCGAAAAAAGATTTATTGCATGTTTCATATTCTTACTTGCCAGGTTACGCCGGTTTAAATCAGCTTGATTAAAATCACGATTTAAATCACAAAATTTAAATTTTGTTTTTTCTTCACATAAATTCAATGTTTGAATTAAATTTAAAATTATATGTTTTTCGTGTTACGCATATGTGTTAGAGTTTGTGATTAAAAGAAGCATATAAGACATTTGGGGTAAATATAGGCTTAAACGTAATCCCTATATACAGTGCAGAAAGAAAGCTGCTCTATTTCTGGACTGTGTGCATGGAAAAATTGTAGAAAAATAGAGGCGAGTTGACCTTAACACATAGATAAACTGCACTAAGTATTTTCAACGCATCATAATATGGCACTAGGGTTCGCGTGATTAAAAAGCGCGGACGAATAATTTTTTGTTTGAAGCTGTGAAATCTATGCCTAATTTTTTATTGAAAATAATAATAGATGTTGCACAAATATCATTTGGCTTTGGACTTTACTTTTCGTATTAAAATTTTGAGTTTTTTTGCTCGTTTTTTCCCCTCCAAAAATGCATTGAATCTGTGAAAGAATATATATAAACACGTGTGAACTATATTATATATATATATATATATATATATATATATAATAATTAAGCAAGTCGGAAATTGTGCAAGAAACAATCTTTTCAATAGATTTGGTTTTTATTTAGTTGATGCTGAATGGCTCGTTGGTTGTGCATCGAGTGAATTGAGATGTGTGTGACACTATATGTGTGACACTGAGTTGCCGTCACGCATTCAGGGGCTGGGGCATGAATAAAAGCGCTTTTCTATACAAAAAATGTTAATCCATGAATTAAATTTGGGCTCGATGACGTTTCACGTAAAACAAACACAGATTTTTGGTGTTACTATTTCTATACAGTTCGTTTGTAGTTTATTTATTAATGCTGAATTAAATTTGAGCGATTAGGAGAAAAAAGCAGTTAGGGGTGATATGAAAATAAGCATTTTTTCCTTAATGATTAATTAGATTTGTTTTAATTAATAGTCATTTGGTGAGAATGAGTGATGTTCCATATTAATTAACCCAATTTCATGAATTGTTTTCGATCAGATTGGTAACACTATAACTTCCATAAAACCCCTCATAAAGGAATAAAAAACTTCATGTACATTATTTGATTGCCTATAATTATGGTTTCAACAGCTGGCTGATGCGAGGATGATTTCACAAAAGAAAGAGAATTTGATCGCACTTGCGGGGAAAAGAACTTACGTCCTCTTACATACTGGATGCGCTTGATAGACCACTACGCTACAAAGGCAACGATCCTCAATCTTTCTTTAGAGCTCTTGTGCGCTGAACCGGATCTCACATGGGCGGTCAGACCTAACTGCAGGGCCGTCATTTCAACTTTTTCCAGGAAGGGGGGGGGGGCAAAGCACATGTACTCAATGTATGTATATATATATTTGTATATATATATATATACCATCTTTAGTGTATTTTCGAAAGCCGGGGGGGGGGGGGCGTTGTCTAAATGACGGGCCTGCCTAACTGAACCAAAGCTTACAATTTCTGACACTGCAACCATATGGCGACTTATCCAAGGATCTCTCTCTTTTTCTCATGTCACTCTCCGCTGTTCATGCGAATTGAATATTATTTTCTACTGAATTACATCTTCGCATCAGCCAGCTGTTGAAACCTTTATATGAATAACGTAGAGTGGCATCATCCTTGGATATATACAGGGTGATTATAAACTTTTGGGGCATGTATAAAACACAAAAGAGCAAAACAAAAATCACATAGGAATGTATGACCGGAAAGCCCAACCTGATCAGCTAAAGAACAAGCCACTAATGGGTGGAAAAACTCTTTTTTTTAGCGGTACTTCACACGAAGACAAACAAAAGTGTGCGGTACATGCACACTTTAAATTTCACAACAGGTGTTCAAAGTTCTTACCATCCGCAGTTAGGCATGCTTATCGCTAAATAAACAGCTTTCCCACCCATTATTGGCTTGTCATTTCTGCATCTTCATTTATCCTCCAGCTGATCCGTTTGGGGTTTCCGGTCATACATTCCTGTGTGATATTGTTTTGTTTTTGTCTTTTATACCTCCCCTAAAACTTTATACGGTGAGTTTTGAATCACCCTGTACATATTTTTTGACAAATACTTCATTGAAAACGACGACCTCGCTTATAACGGAATAATACCGTGGATTATACATTCTAGGATGTCGTTGCAACCGACTTTGACTGCACTTTAAAAGACTTTGCAATTTGAAAAAGCAGCCATTTAGTTTCGATTTTCTGTTAAATTATGCTATGAAGTCGTTTTATAAGTGTTAAAAGTTTTTGTTTTTTTTTGTATTTTAAATGAGATTTCCGCTCTGAGATTCGTAGAATATGTTTTTCTTTCTCTTACTTATTCCAGCTCAATCGTGTTAAATTAACGGTAGGAAACGGAAACTTTTACATGAGGAAAGGAAACAGAAAAAAATCTGAGACGGAGTATTCAGAGAAGTGGCAGCCCTTGTCAATCCACGACTGGAGTTTTTTTTTTTTTTATTTCCTTTACTTCGTTTCTAATTTTCAAGAGGATTTTTCAAGAGGAAATAATCACTCATTACGAACTTATTTGTTTAATTAATGAAGCCAAGAATAGAAGCTGCCGCGTTTCGCAGGCTTAATTAAATAACCTCCCAACTAAGCGTGATTAAATTCATTCTGGCTTCAAGGCTGCTTTTCCAATTTTTTTTCCCCTTTCTCACTTCTTTTTCCGGACTCTATATCGTTAGTTCTTTAGCAGAATGGAAAAACCTGCAAGATAAAAGAGAGTTTAGTTCGTGTGTATACGAGACGAAGGTTCATATATAAACATTTTATTAGAAATTCTGTAAATTTGATACGAGTCTCTCTTGGAGCTTCGTCTTTCAAAGTGAATTTTTAAAAATATTGAAAAATTGCTGTGGATTTATAGGAGATTATAAAGAATGATGCGTGGTTGTTCCATTTGACACGTTCTTGTCATTAACACTTTTAATTTAATTTTGCTAATTATGATTTTTTTCATTTATTTTGTAGGTAGGTCTATATACAGGATGTCCTTCAAGTTCTAATTCGGCGTTTATCTCATCAACCGTTCGTCGTACAGGTATGGTTCTAATTTAAAAAATGCTCAAAATGTGCTAAGAAATGACTCTGTACAGTTTCAAGAGTCAAAATACAGTGTGTCATATAACGAGAATTATAAATTTTCATATGCGGGAACCCCCTTCCTGTATTTTACAATTAAATTGTTATTATCTTTCCTGAGGGCAATAAAATTTTTCTATCTAAGGGCCGTATTCACCGACATGTTTTAAACTATAGTCACAATTTTCAGATATGAGATCAGCATAGATTGGTTAAAAACCTGAATTTAACCAATCTGCCTCTATCTCTTACCAAAAAGTTGTGACTAGTTTGAAACATGTCGGTGAATACCGCCCTTAGTGCAATATTCACACGTACATTAGAAATTAAAAATCGGTTGAATGGCATGAACTAACGGGCAACGCTTCTTTCCTAACTTCTCTCAGAATTTCTAATTCGAATATCTCAGTGAATATTGGACTTGGAAAAGTGACTTTTTTTTGTGGGTGTCAGGAGAGACACGGCAATGACCTTCTAATCGGAAGATAGAGCACGGGGTGGGGGTGGACCGTAAAAAAAATATTCATTCTTTATTTTATGATCTACTATATTTGCACTACCGAAAAAGGCACAGAGTGATTCCTGACCACATTTTGACCATTTTTTTTTTAATTAGAGCCATACCTCTACGACGAACGGTTAATGTGATGAAGGCCGAATTGCCACTTATAGGGCATCCTAAGCACTGGGAAATTGACTATTTATTGGGAACAGAGGGGAGAATTTTTGTCCAATATCTGTATAGTCGCACTACACCGGACATTGTTATCCGGAAAAATTATTTTCAAGATTGAATTCCACTTCTCTTAAATATTTCAATGGATAGTTTTGTAAAAGTAGAAAAGAAGAAGGGTATTTTAAGAACAGAGAATTCCACTCCTCCTAAAATATTTTAGGAGTAGTTTTGTAAAAAAAAAGGAGTATTTTTACGAAAAGCGGAGAAATAACTGATAAAAAGAATTGCTTAAAATTTGAAGGAGTGTTTTCACAGAAATTTAGACGAGTGAAATTGAATTTTGATGCTTGAATCACGCTTGTGAATACGTATTCGGGATATTGATGCCGGGCGATTCAAAGAAGATAATTCAAATTCCACGTAGCTGTGGCAGTACACATCAAACCGAATATTTGTCGTCGTAGTTTAACGGGTCGGAAATGAAACATGAAAGCACTGCATTGTCTAACTCGGCGTTTCTCCACCTATAGCCCGTGGACTACAGGTGGCCCGTGACGTATAGGTGAGATCCATGGGCACACTTGATAATTTAATTCTAATTGAATGTGATTATATTTCATCGAGACAGATACCGGTAATGGCGATGCCATATATGGGATATCGCTAATTTTTCCAAAACAGACAATTCTTAATGAAACTGTCAGTTATTGCTGAAGTTACTGGAGTTAAGGACTATTACAAATCTCTACAAAAAATTTTTATTTGTTAGAAAAACCTCAAAACCTTGTGGCAACTTTCATTAAAGAAAGTAAAAATACGGGGAATTGGAATTCATAATATGATAAAGTGCAGGAAATCGCCAAATGCAGCAAAATGTGTTACTACAAGTCAAGCAAAATCACCAGTTACAGCTAAAATTATCATCCCTGAAAAAATTATCGAGGGAGGTAAAAACGGGGCTATTGTAAAACGCATTAAATCGCAATTAAATGGAGTTACCAGAAGAAAAAAAAGTCAGATATGACAAATATGTAAGGTGAATACTTATAATTGCATTGTTGTATGATAACATAAAGCGTATTGCTATGAAAATTATCTACACCTAAAATTTTATCAAAGATAACAGATTATAAAATGAGTTTCATTGAACAAACGAGACAAATGTATAAAATGTTGGTCCGACGAAAGATACAGGCAATTTAGTCACAATACGCATTATGGTCCGTCGAAATTGTTCATACATTTTACTAGTTCTTGAGTACAAGAAGGTTGAGGAAGCACTGGTCTAACCCGTTAGTCCATAGTTTCCCAACCTTTTTTGTCTCATCGTCCCCTTCTTCAGAAATTTTTTTCTCCCATCGCCCCCCCCCCCCACAGCAATCTAACCCATAGAATCCCATGTTATACCCGTGGTCTATACCGCCCCCCAGGGGGCGTTAACGCCCACGTTGGGAATCACTGCGTCAGACAATACAAGTGGAAGAGAACGGTTATAATGAAATTGCAGCCAATTCCTCTTTTTCCTAATCGTCCTGCAACTCGTAAATTTTCCACCGGAGAATTTCTAACGAATCGGTACATGTCGGAATAGATGCTCTGTGTGTTACCCTAAAACGTATTTATGTGGTCAGAATCATGCTTGTTTCGCGTTCTTCTGGTACTGCCATCTGTCTCCCATGCTTTGAGGTGAAGATGTTAATTACTCGAATTTCCATGTTACGTAAGTATCGTGCTGCAGATCGGCTCGCAATCGCACCTCGAAATTGAAAATCGGCTCCTTCACCTACTAACTTGCTCGCCCACCAACTCCCTCTCACTCATTTGCTAACCTGCTCATTCACTCGCTCCTTTGCTCGCATGCTTACCCACTCGCTCAATTTCTCACCCGCTCATTCACACGATCATTTTCTCGACTGATCACCCACTCTATCATTTGCTAATCTACTTATTCACTCACTCCTTTGTTCCACGTGTTCATCCCTCACTCATTTTCTCACCTGCTCACTCACTCATTCACTGACTAGCTCACTATATGAATCACTCATTCATTGACTGGCTCACTTGATGAATCACTCGTTTGCTCACTAAATCAGCCACATGCTGATTCACTCGCTCATTTACTCACCTGCTCACTCACTCATTCACTCACTATATGAATCACTCATTCATTGACTGGCTCACTTGATGAATCATTCGTTTGCTCACTTGATGAATCACTCGTTTGCTCACTTAATCACCTACATGCTGATTCACTCGCTCACTATGTCACTTTGTGGATGATTTGTCATGTCAGGGAATTTTCCAGCTTGGAGTTTTCTTCTCGGTGAATTACGGATGATTAATTTTCCTCACACTTACGATATTATGGTCCTTACGCCACAAAAACTATCATAACACGCAATAAACGCAAAATAGAAAATCCACGTATCAATCAAAACCACTATTCACAGAAAAAACAACATTGATTTGTATTAATATATACTACCAGAAAACAACCTTGGTATTTGAATAACCATATTATTTTTAAAAAAAAAAACATTTCCTCTAATATTTTTCCATTAAATTAATGAACCATAAACAAATAAACAATATTTCATACTTTGAAGTTGAAAAATGTTTTGCAAAAACCAAACCTGTTTCAGTAGTGTTGGTGCCTCTGATACTTTTATTCAAAAAAAATGACGATACGTGTTAAACATCGGCATGAAAAAGGGGGAAAAAACCCAAATTACCAGTCAGTTTACGTGCGTAATGATTTATTGCTCTGGTTTTCATTAATGTATATTTATATTTTGTTGTAAGTTTAACCGAACAAATTTGCATAATGAAATTGGTTAAGTAATACCCGACTTGTGTCGTGTCTCCTACGATTTTTCTTTTTTATGTTTTTGAGATGATTAATTCATCTCTAAATTATATTCAACCAGTTCGTTATTCAATAATTGAACTGACCAAGCTCATAGATCATGGTGACAGCTTGAACGCACAAAAAAAACATTTTTATTTTCAAAAAAATAGCACAGTATCCTAATTTAACGTTACTAGCGATAATAAACAGGAACCCAACGTGAATGTGTGTAAATTTTTTTCTTGGCACTTATTAAAATCCGTTGCAAATTGCAATTATTTAAGTGACACGGATTATTTTTTATGGTCATTATAGAAACATTTATTTTTATAATATTTTATATTTTTTTGATGCAAATTGCAAAATATTTAGTTATTTCTATATTTTAATGGATATGGGAATTGGATGAGGGACGGAATTTCCGTGAATTTAGGAATGACTTCATTACATAGAAAAGTCTAGTTTTTATTTCAGGCTATTAGTTTGTTGCTTTCTTCGGATATTGATAAGAAAAAATTATTTTTCGTTAGTGAATAGAGCAAAATAATAATGCAAATTTTTATCCATGCAAACACCATTACATTGCTTTTTTATATATTACGTATTTTCTTGGAAAAGAAGAATTATTTTGTGTTTAGTGTGCATTTTTCATTAATCATTCTAAGTATGAAGAAAGTATTAGTTCTTATTAGCATTTTTTCTTAGTTCGCTAAAATTTGCAATTATAATCCATGGAGTAATTATATTTTATTGTCATAAATAATATCAACATATTCCGCATAATTTCTATTTTTGTAAACAATTGTACCATCAAACATAGATGAGATACAATAGCATAACTATTATTTGACTACTTTTTGCCAACACGATTATCGATTCTACGAGTAGGAGAAAGCTAATTAGTTGGTTTCTGTGGTTTTTCAAATTGCAACAAGAAATCCGAGCCTGTCTCCCATTTAAAAAAAAAATTCTCTTGATTGCAATCGAATAAACGGTATTCAAAATATAAGCATAACAGATACAGGCAAAATAAACAGCAGAGTTGGTACTTTCGAATTTGGAAATGAGATGGCAGAACTTCGGAAACCATTCTCTTCTGTTAGATACACAACAGTTATTGGTGAAAAATTATCTATTAGTTGATGTCTGAAAATTAGTAGCGGTGATGTTTTGACAAAAAAATAAATATTTTTTTGAATTCAAAAAATATTAAAATATTTAAGACAAATATATTTATATATATATTTAGCTATTCTCTGGGGTTTTTAACAACTGGCTGTTACGTGAATTTTCTCTCTTTCCGAAATATATATTCGCAACAGCCAGTTGTTAAAAACCTTCGTAAGGTAGCGAAGAGACGTCATCCTTGTGTTCTCTGGGGCGTTTCCTTCCCCCGATAAAGAACTCAGAGATGGCTTTGTTTCTTCAAATCATTTTTCTACTTTGTTTCGGCCGAATATTTTAAATTACATATTTTTTATTTTATTTTTGCATTAAGCTGTTTGCTTTCAACAATCAAATCTTGGTTGCTTTCTATTTAACACACTATATATTCTAGCTGCCTTAGGCGCTAATATTGCTTTGTTATTATGTAACTTTTTGTATGTTTTTTGTTCTCAAAAGTTCTTCAATCCGATTTAAATTACTTGTGCTCAAACATATATAGGCCTATATATGTTTGAGCACAAGTAATTATTAAAAAAAATTATTTATATTAGTATTTATATTTAAAAAAATTGTTTAAATGTTTTGAAAATGAACGAAAGAGAAATGGTCAGAAAAAAAATATTAATTTTAACAATCTGACTGGCTCTGACTTAGCAAGATATATTTCCTTGTTAATAGTTTCATTTTTTGTAATACAGTTTACATAGTTTTTGTAATGAAAGACACAGGCACTTTCCAAAGCTGCTTTCTCAATTGAGCACGTTTTCCCAACATCCTTACTTTGCTCCTGCTAAAAATCGAAACATAACAAAGATATTTCATAAAGACATGCATGGCATTTTACAGGCGGTTTAGTGACTTCTGCTATGCCTATTAAAGGGTCAAACATTGGTGAATTGGTGAGGCCAATATTTATGGGAAAAATTGTTTTGATTCTGTGTAAAATAATTTTTCAATTTTTGAAAAAAATATATTTTTCAAATATTTTGGATTTTTTTTAAT
Organism: Pholcus phalangioides; assembly: GCF_987345545.1. Classification (NCBI taxonomy): domain Eukaryota; kingdom Metazoa; phylum Arthropoda; class Arachnida; order Araneae; family Pholcidae; genus Pholcus; species Pholcus phalangioides. The sequence goes on from NW_028301607.1 coordinate 14,585,338, forward strand.
CATTTCATTAAAATGTTTTGAAAAAGAATGGGGAGAATTTCTAGATAGAAAGTTGTGAAAACATTGTACTGTTTTAATTCTCTCACCGGTTTTGCCGAGATATCTCGTCCTTTTGAAAACTTTTTATTTAAGAATGAAAAGCACAGATACTCTATAGCTGATTTCTTCACGCAGAAAATTTTTTTTTAGCGCCTCTCCAGCCCCTCCTATTTTGCACCTGCTGAAAATCAAGAGAAAGTGCACATCATAAATAAAGACTTCTTTTACCTTTTTGGCCGCTGTGGTGGTCGAGTGGTTACAGTGCCGGACTCGTGATGCGAGGATCCGGGTTCGAACCCCACAGTGGTGGTCGGCTGAAGTTGGTTTTCTGTGGTTCCCAACTTCAAGGCGCAAATGCGAGCCGATCTCCCCGTTAAAAAGTCTCGCCACAGAGAGCAACAGTCCTACAACGGTAAATCATTCAACCATAACACTTCACTCATAGTTAGAAAAACTGGGGGCAGATGACAGCACTACACATAACAAGCATTACACCGAAACAAAAAACTTTACGTCAGGTTGCACTACACGTACACGCACATTCCCGCATGTACCGATTCGTTGGGGGTTCATTGGGGGGTTCCGCGGGGGGGGGGGGGTTCATGTGTGGTGTAACAGTAGTAGGTAGGGACTCCAAAAAATGGCTCGGGGATCCATGATGTTCTTAAGTCAGCCACCTCGTTGGGCAATTTGCCTGTTGTGGCGTTGTATTTGTATTTGTATTTGTACATTTTACAACGGCTTTAGTGATCTCTACTATGCCTGTTGAAGGGTCAGACCGTAGTGGATTTTAGATTTCTTACGTATATGGGAAAAAATTATTAGGGCAAAAACCAGGGCCGTCATTTCAACTTTTTCCAGGGGGGGGGGGAAACAAATTTTTTACATGGGGGGGGGGGGCAAAGCACATGTACTCAATGTATGTATATATATATATACCATTTTTAGTGTATTTTAGAAAGCCAGGGAGGGGGGGGGGGCGACGAGCCTGGGCAAAACCTGTTAAGATATAGCACAAATGATATTCGCAGTAAATTGAAGACGTCGATGCAAGAATTAAACAGCTTCCCATTTTTCTCGATTTTCACGTTTTCACTTATTCCTGTAAAGAAAAAACCCTATACCAATTGGTGCAAGAACCACATACACAGCTCCAAGCAATAGCTATAGTGTCATAAAGGAAAAAGAAGCTGTGCTAGTGTCTCATACGGTGCAACAAACAAGACAGCTCTAGGAGTTGCCTTGTTTTTGCACCGGGAACAATAAGAGAGATCATGGGGCGGTCATTTGGTGACAGCGCTGCCAACAAATGCCGATTTGCGTTGTATCAGCCAGTCGGTGGCGTCCAGTGATGGTGATGTTAATGATGGTGATTTCTCAGCACATTTTAAATGAGTCAATGAATAATAGCTGAGTAAAAAAGAAATAATAACTGTTGTTTTTTAAATTATTTTAGTAAAGTAATTTTTAAAAAACGGACAAAAATTCACGATTATTTTGAAATATTTTCTCTGGGTTTTTTCCCATATACTAATTACAAGTTATTTCCTGTAACCAGTTTAAAAGTGTTAATGAAGAGTTTTTGGGCATCTATTAGGATTTTATTGGTAAGCCTGCCCACAAAATTCCAGTGTTAGGTGGGAAAAACCACACAGACAACTTCATTCCTTCTTTCTCAATAAAGTAAAAAACAGGCAAAAAGGTGAAACCCGTCTGAAGTAGACGATAACTAATAAGTTTAATCGATAGACCGAAAATGATAAGTTTAATCGACAGACGGAAATTGATGAGTTTAATCGATAGACCGCATTCGAGAAGGTTTTATATAACGGCGTTAAGTATTTTTTAAAGTGCTTTTTGTCCGTTCTCAATATTTTAGAGAACTGACGCGGTCTGGGTTTTCAACTCACTTCTTCCATTTATCCTTAGCCATTTTGTTGTGAATTTCAGGCACCACTTCAGCCTCAACTCTTATCAAAATATCGACAGTAAGTGAATAAATAGTAGGCCACAAATAACTCCAAAGATAAATACAATTAATTATTCCAAAAAAATTTATTACACATACATGAATATCCAAAATACACGAACGTTTCATATGTTACGAACAAAACGTATTTATTCTATGACGTGTTATTAAATTCCATCGACTCGTATATTTCCAATTCTTCATTCATCAACCGTCAGTGCGCTAATCAAAAATAATGAAAAGAAGATGAATAAATGTGTTTATTTTTCATCACCATAAAAATCACAGGAATATGGAGGAAAGGGGGGAGAAATGAGAGAAAGAAGATATTTACTTCACGGATAAAGATCGATTTTTAAGAATTATCGAAATTTTTCCTATCTCGGAAAATGAGAGATAAGAAAGAATCTGATATATCTTCTCTCTCGCAAAGTTTCGTTAGTCATTCTGATCTCATAAAAATTTGAGATAAGTTTCGATCAAATATCTCCGTTTCATTCCCTTTTTTTTCTCTCTCTCTCTCGTTTCTCCTTATTTTGTATCGTCGATTCCTCTCATTCTTTATTCAAGCCCATAAATATGTTAGTAGATTCGAGAAATAACTATTTTCCCATTGCATGTGTGCGATATATAATTTACAAATAACTCTTTCATCGAATGGAGTAGGAAAATGATATTTTCAAGCGTTATAAAATATCTTTGTGTCGCTCAAATACATCAATATTTAATGAGCATCGCGGATCAATATACATTTTACTTATTTTGTTTATTTTCGGACGGACGGAAGATCGTAAACATCACGTAAAACGTTAGAGGACAATTTCATGCGATGCGAAATGCCACCACGGCAGTGTTATATCCAATTTAGCACACTTTACAGTGTGATTTTGAATAATATGTATATCATGCATTTTATTTGCAATGCAATACATTCGAACATGACGCATGCAAAATGTATGTAGATTATGATCCACTGTACTGGAATACGACTTTGCTATGATTTCCGTAGATCCTTGGTTCTCAATATTTTTTAAATTCTGGGAATACCGAATTCTGGCACTTTTTTTCTTGTTTTATACGGAACATTTGCAATACGCTTAAAGCAGGGCTCCAGAAAGTCCCCCCCTCCTTCACATTATGGAGCTGGAAACCCCTAGGATGTGTTGTGAGGATAGGGAGAAGGAATAATCTAAAGCAGGAGGAGGATGGGGGCCCTAGGAACCCAGCACCCTCTTCTTTGGACGTCAACGAATGGATCCTTTCTTTAAAAATCATCGAGACCCAACTTGCTAGGTTTTTCTATACCACTCGGTCTACTTCCCCCCCCCCCCCTCCTCCTCGTCGAACTTCATTTCCGCCCACACTCGATCCGGGATTTTTCCGTCCCGCCCTGCCGAGTCTGTACTTACCAGGATGGGGGCGTTGAATCTACAGAAAATTAACCTGTGTAGCCGTAGAGGTTGGTCAGGAATTCATCAAAAGCCTACCACTCGGTCTAGTATATGACATCATTTTTCGTAGTAATAAGGGCAAGGGTGCTCAATATTTACGGCAGTTTGGGGTCACTTCATTGGTTTGAAATCGTATCGCGGGACACTTAAGTGATCTGTAAATGTGCCGCGGGTCACTCAAGGAGTATGTAAATGTGCCGCAGACTACTCGAGAGACCCAGAAATGCTCCGGAAGCAACATAAGTGATTTTGAAAGTGTGCGGCGAGTCACTCAAATGAACTGGAAATGTGCCGTGACCCACGTAAGTGATCGGCAACTGCTAGCTTTAGTAATATAGAAATGTGTCGCTCACTTAATTTAAGGCAAATTAGGTTTCAGTTGCTTGTCATAGGTTGAGCATGTATGAGTTAGTGTGTATTACGTTTCTGATATCACATACCAAAGGCGGATGATTAAATATATTGTTCTATCACTTTGGTCCCCCCCCCCCCCAACGCAATTTCAGGCTACGCCCGTCACACACAGTATATAACTAAAAAGATAAATTGTCATGCGCGTTTATGATTATAAATATCCTCAATACTGAATATTCAAAACACAACAATAGATACGCTTCTCCGGCACGCCCACGATCCCACGATCAATGAGCTTACATCGCAAAGCGACAGAGCCTGGGCGTGTCGGTTCTAAACTAAACTAAACGCTAGATACGCATTCAGACTTTTAGGTACCTGTCACACGCATGCCCCCGCTTGAACTCAATCAGGATTAAATTGTTTTTGGCGATAGACCGGAGTTGTGCTTGGTTTGAATGACTGGAAATTTCATGCAAATTTATTTGACATTACACTAATGTTTTTTATTTGCAACAATTTTTAAAATAGAATAAATAAATAAATATATATATTTATATATATATATGTGTGTGACATGTTTGATCACCGGGAAGCGATATGCATTGCTGCTACAGAACGGAATTATTCCGGCTCTGCAAGCACGTCACGGTCTTGCAGACATAACCTTTATGGAAGACGGAGCTCCTCTACACGTTGCAGTCTGTGTTGAGAATGTTCTTAAAACACATTTTACAGAAGAACGTATCATCAGCCGCCATTTCCTTAATCTATGGCCTCCCCGGTCCCTAATCCACGCGATTTCTGGCTTTGGGGGAATTTGAAACGTCTGGTAAGTCGTGACAATCCAAGAACTTTACCTAACCTTAAAGGCAGCATTTTACATTGTTGAACATTTCCGCGCACACACTTGGGTCAGTTGTTGAACTTGTCATCTTGCGATTTCACATGGTCTCTGAAAATGATGACCATCATGTGGAACATGTTTTGTTGCAGTAACAATTGTAAAAGTGTTTAACAATTGTTAAAATTGTAAACGTTTGGCTGAATTTGTCATTCCTTCTTAAAACGCCCTCTGGTGGCGACGTGTGCAACTAATGTTTTTTCCCTGAAACAAATTCCCATCACAGTTCATGAAGTCCCCCACAAAATTTCACAATTTTCTGATGACTAGTTTCGTCTGTAGGGTACTATAAAATATGGCCTCTTAATTATGGACGTCGTGTATAATATATGGAAATATAAACATTCACGTCTCATTTCTGCGGTCATTTGCAATAACCATATCAATTAACATCAGAAAAAAAATCCTACTTGAACACATGGGTTGGGTCTCACAGACCCAAATACATAGAAATCTTTCAAAAACTGTGGGGGGGGGGGAGATACACCCACACGCACAGTTGGCATAGTAGATGAACCAGTTCGAATAGGAAATTAGCGATAACCTCAAGATTTTTTTTTCCGGCACCTGTCGGTAAATGAGAGAAATACATATGCATGAGTCTCACAGACCCGTGAACTCGGGGTGTTAATATTCCGAATTCCATTCGAACCTCCTCTTTAATTTCAAAATTCAGTTTAATTTTCTTCTGTCATTAGAAGTCAGTTCTAATTTGAATAAACTATTTTCGAGTTTCCCTCTGAAATCTAGTTTAATATGTGTAGTGTTGCCATCTGCCGTCAATTTTTCTAACTATGAGTGAAGTGTAATGATCGAACAATTGTATCGTTGTAGGCCGTTTTTTTCTGTGGCGAGAGACTTTTCAACGAGGAAGATCGGCTCCCATTCGTGCCCCGAATTTGGGAACCACAGAAAACCAATAGCACATACCAAGCACTACACATAAACAGATTTCACTTTGGGTTCACAACACATGCATGCGTATCGTCCAGCATGGCCTCCAGGTCTTCAGTGATCACCTGCTGAAATCTCTTCATTGAGACAGATGTGGTTAAGGGAGGAGGAGCTTAAGTTGCGTGTGTGTGTGTGTGCGAAATTTATTTGAATCTAGCGCATTTTTTGAAAATACTTCTTATACCTTTCGTCTATGTAATTAATTTGAATTAAAATTCAAACTCATTTTTTTCCCCTCAAACTCATTTTAAAACTCACTCAACTTTCGGAATCAAGTTGTAATTCCTTTGATCATCAAAATACATTTTGAACTTTATTAAACCTAAAATCTAGTTCAATTCTCATTACATCTACAATCCAGTTTTAAATACATATAAAACTAAAATAAAGCTTTAAATTAATCAAATCCAAAGTTTGGTTTAAATCTGACTTAATCCAGAATTTTGTTGAACTGAATCCAGAATCTGCATGAATCCAAAATTCAGTTTAAACGGTATTCAATCTTTGAAATTTAATTCGAACTTAAAAGTTAAATTTTAACACCTTCCAATCCTTGAAATGTATTTAAAACTCCGTTCAAAACCTCCAGGAGATTCCGTTTAAACCGCACTGAGTGAGAAAAACCACAGAAATCTTTAAAATTCGTTTAAACCTCTGAAATGCAGTTCAAACTACGTATTTAATTTGCAAATTTTAGTTTGAACTCTTTCTAATTTCAAAACATCATTTAAAGTTTATTTAATCCTTTTAATTTCGGTTCAAATCTTATTTAATCTCCGAATACTCAGATCTGAGATTTGAACGCGTTATCCTGGCAAAATAAAAGATTTCACGTCGCAAAGATCCTGGAAAATATTAAACTCAGAGAAATAGAGTAGATCTTTAAAAGGAATTGAAGAGAGACACATATGCTAAAACGGTAAATAATTCTTTCGAGGCTCTCTTGAAATATTTAGTAGAATCTGATTAAGCGCATGCGCAGTTGATCGGTCTGTTGTGGAATAAAATCGATCTGGACCTGATCTCTTCTAGAATATGAGACAACCATAATTTGTATGGGCATTATATTTACTTCATATCATAATTATTGGTTTTGAATTGTCCTTATTGGATTGCTGTATTTTTGATATAGTTAGATATGTATTCGACATCCATATTCTTCTTATGGCCATCTTTTATTTGCCGACTCGTGGCACAATATGTCTGTTGTGGTCTTTGTATTTGTATCTCTATAAATATTCTTTCAATCACGGATATGACGTGAAAACCTCATTATCAGTAAAAATGCAGTGCTTGCAAATTTGAAAAGGGACACGGTTTAAAAAAATATATATTTTCGAAACTATTACACGTTATTCAATCTGTGATGCATAAAAATAAAGAAAAGCAATCAGAGTTTTTTTTTTTTCAACATCGCTCTATAGGTGACAGCACTTTCTTAGAACGAAGTGTCTGAAATTAAAAAAAATGTTGAGAACGAGAGGAGACGTTTTTGTGCATTAGAACATATGCAAGAGTGTTGTTTCTGCTACTTTTGAGCAGCGTGGATTTGGAAATTTGTAGCTGAAAAAAAAACAAAAATAAAAGAATGGTCCAGTCATTTTCAGTCACTGCGTTCCACGGAAGTGCTGCCATCTATTGAGCGATGTAAAAAAAAAACTTTGAAAGTTTTTCTTTATTTTTATGCATCACAGATCATATTATATGTAATAGGTTTTGAAAATATAAATTTTAAAAATTCTTCATTTGTGCAAACCGTGTGTTATATGATAAGCCTAATCCTATTAATGAAATCCGGTTAAATCTAATTTCTGTCTTTCAAACCGAGCGTGACTCCGGTTCCATCATAATCGGCATTTCTCTATGGAGTGAGTATGTGCCGGAAAACTTTGTGTATCTAACAGTCTGAGTGGTTATATAGCGCTGTGTGTGAATTTTTAGTGCTGCCATCTATGTATCAAATTATGAGTGAAAAATTGATTTGTGCCGTTGTACCATTAAATCGACTACATTTTGTTTGGAACAGCGGAAATTGAATATTTAATGCGCAAATATTTTGGAAATTTAAGCATATACCATTCACCCCCCCCCCCCCATTTATAGTAGCAGAAACTACAGCCATGCATCACCGAGGATGTTCTCGAACAGTAAAGTACATGGTATCCATTACTAATAAATGTAATACGATAGTAAATTCATGTCTACATACCATACCCCTATCGAGGGGGACCTCGCCTTAACCACATTTATTTTATTTTCAAATCATAGCAATGTTACTGCTGCAATCTACCAACGTTGCAGTGGTGCTTACGCACATAAATTTAATTACAACCTTTTTTTTTTGGAATGAAATATCGTTATATTTTTTGCAACTTAGCAGTAATTTTTCTGCTTATATAATTCAACAATTGAGCCTTGGATCCCTAATAAAAAAGGCCAAAAACCCCCTGTTGCTCCAGGCACCCCCCGACTGGGAAGCACTGGTGTAGAGCATACAAGCTCAATCCATGATCCACGCGCCAAATGTGATGGTAAGCTTCATCTGATGTTATATATCGGCTACCTGTGTGTGAAACCCCTAATTTTTTCAAAATCAACTAAGCGACCCGCGGCACATTTACAGATCACTTCAGTGAGTCACGTCACAGCATAATTCAAGATCACGTAAATGACCCACGGCACATTTCAATCACTTAAATGACCCGCGGCACATTTTCAGACACTTAAATGACCCGCGGCATATTTTCAGACATTTAAATAACTCGCGGCACATTTTCAGACACTTGAAGGACCCGCAGTACATTCAAAGGTCATGAAGTGACAAGTGGCACAGATTCAGATCACTCAAACGACCCGCGGCACATTTTCAGACACTCAAATGACTCGCGGCATATTTTCAGATATTTAAATAACTCGCGGCACATTATCAGACACTTAAAGGACCCGCAGTACATTGAAAGGTCATGAAGTGACAAGTGGCACAGATTCAGATCACTCAAACGGCCCGTTGCACATTTTCAGATCATTTTATTGAGTGGATCGCGACACGTTTTCGAATCAATGAAGTGGCATTTGCTCTCCTAAAGGTTGAACAGAGGGAACCCGCTTCGTATAGAAAATTCCCGACCCTTTCTTGCGTGTGACTGACATTATACTCGGATGTTCAATACATCATCAGTTCATTATCGATATCAAAATATCGATGCATTACATTCGCCGTTTGTTTAACGATTCAGTTTCACTGCATGTATCAAAACTAATTAATTATGATCTCTTAATACAATCAACGACACATTAACTCCATAACGACTGATATTTATTCTGTGTGAGGCTGATTTATTTCCATGATCCTTGAATATTTTCAAGTTGAAAAATCCAATCGCCATTAGAAGAATTTCCTAGTTTTGCTTATCAATCTTCCCGGTCCGAAAGCGAATAATAATAATAATAGTAAAAGGAGGAAAAAATGAATTATCATTATAAACTGCATGAAATGACAAGATTAAGCGCTTCCTACCGCATTTTGATTGATGACACTCTTCCTGTTTTACGAAAGGTCGAAGAGGCGATAGGAGGCCTATATACGAGGTTTTTGTGAAACGGCTGACGGAAAAGAGAGGGGCTTCGATTTTCACAGAGGACCGATTTAGTGCTCATAAAACGAGATAAGCTCCTCATTATCTTTGAATCTAGATTAGATTGTTTGGGGGGGAAATGAGAAAATGAAGTCTTACACTTTCTACCCCCTCTACCTCATAAGCTCCGCATTTTTCAAAAACGGCTTCCGTCTGTAACGTAATGCATACACCAGAGTAGCGAAGTCATTTCTATGCTGAATATTAAAAAAGATTTCCGAGAACTTATATAGCCGTGTACTTAGTCTGATCTCAAATTTTTGAATTTTAAGGAAGAATAATACAGGGTGCGTCCAGAAGTCCCGATATGTTATGAAAAAATATACAGGGTGTCTCAAAAAATCGTAACTATTCAGCTTTTAATCCGTTTTGATCGAATAATGTATAGGTGGAAAAAGGGAAATCTCGAGTCTCAACGCATGTGTCGACAGGTAGCGCTAACGCTCTTCTTTCGGCCACCACTTCAGTGTTTGTCGAGATTGGCTTTTCCCAAAATTAGAAACTGATTCGGATAACTTCATTTTCCAGCAGGACGGGGCACCGCCACACTGGAGCTTGGACGTTCGAGAATTTTTTAACGATCGCATTCCTAAACGATGGATCAGCCGTTCGGGACCTGACGATTCAGTTAAACATCACTGGCTTCCAAGATCGCCGGACACCAGTGTGCGATTTCTTGTTGTGGGGGGTTATAAAAGACCTTTATGTGCCTCCCCTTCCAGCTACATTAGCGGAATCTGAAGATACGCATAACAGCAGCAGTGGAAGCAATGGATGCAAACATACTCGCAAAAGTTTGGGACGAATTCGACTGCCGTACATAGACATATCCAAAGTGGACATATTGAGCACCTTTAATTTGGTTTGTAAAAAAACTTTGATTAGACATGTAACGTAAATTTAATCTTAAGTGTCTGTGTGTTCAATATTTTTCGTAATATACGCATTTCAAATCGGGTAATTCTTGTTGAAACACCCTGCATTTTTTCCCTTTTTAAAGGGTGCTAGATATTCCGGTTTCCCCCCCCCTAAACTTCCATCTGCCTGTTCCTGCTTCAAAAAATGCTTAATTAAAGCTGTGGAATTTCTCCGATGTACTGTACGGTCCCATATAATTAATTTTAAAACAACCTAAACTAAACTTAAGAGCCAAAAATACTGATGCAAATAAAGAGATATGGAACCAATCAAAGCTCGGCGCTGCGGTCGGCAACGCCTATATAACACAACAAGTGTCTGGCATAGTTGTTAGATCGGCTACTGCTGCTGATGACAGGCTATCGAGATTTTAGTGAGTTTGAACGTGGTGTTATAGTGGGCGCACGAGAGATGGGACATAGCATCTCCGAGGTAGCGATGAAATTTGGATTTTCACGTACGACCATTTCACGAGTGTACCGTGAATGTCGGGAATCCGGTAAAAAATTAAATCTATGACATCGCTGCGGCCGGAAAAAGATCATGCAAGAACGGGACCAACGACGACTGACGACAATCATTGAACGTGACAGACGTGCAACCCTTCCGCAAATTGCTGCAGATTTCAATGCTGGGCCATAAACAAGTGACAGCATGCGAACCATTCAACGAAACATCATCGATATGGGCTTTCGGAGCCGAAGGCCCACTCGTGTACCCTTGATGACTGCACGACACAAAGCTTTACGCCTCGCCTGGGCCCGACAACACCGACACTAGACTGTTGAGGACTGGAAACACGTTGCCTGGTCTGACGAGTCTCGGCTCCAATTGTTTCGAGCTGATGGACGGGTACGGGTATGGAGACAACCTCGTGAATCCATACATGTCATCAGGGGACTGTTCAAGCTGGTGGAGGCTCTGTGATGGTATGGGGCGTGTGCAGTTGGCGTGATATGGGACCCCTGTTACGTCTAGATACGACTCTGACAGGTGACAGGTACGTAAGCATCCTGTCTGATCACCTGCACCCATTCATGTCCATTGTGCATTCCGACGGACTTGGACAGTTTCCAAAATTACCAAATTTTGTGTCTTTCAGTGTGAAACTCAAAGAGATTTATTTACCCCTGAAAATTTGGATCGAAATCCATCGAGACATTGATAGTCAAAACCCGTGATTTTTGCTACTTTTCAAGGAAATATTTTCCAAGTGGATTCAGCCTTCGAAGAGCCAAATGTGGAACATCAATTAATTTATGTTGGTAAAAATGCTGGAATAACATTTTCCATATAAAAAATTGTGTTAAAAAAAGTAAATTTCGTATTTTTTTTCCTGCCATAAGATGGGGTTGTTTTAGAGTGAGAGGATATTGTGAACATTTTTAATTACTATTCATTTATATGAAGGAAAGCGCAGAATAATAAAGAGCAACAAAGCATCGTATTATACGTGGGTTATGACGCGTTGAAAATTCGCATAAGTGGTTAAAAATGTTGAATCTGTATAGTTTTACTTCTTAAATCTGAATTTTCTTGCATTTAATTTATGCATGAGCGATGTGCGTGTTTCTTTTCAGTGACATCCGGAAATTTCGCCTCTGGAATGTATTGTCCCGAATGTATTTCGCCCCGGTAAATTTTGCTCTTGGTATGCTTCGCCCCCGAAAATTCCCCACGTGCCCTGAACGAGTGACTGACTGTGTGAGTGACCGCATGAGTGACCATATGAATGACCAACTGTTTGAGTGTTCATATAAGCATGAGTGAGTCATATAAGTGAGTGTGCAATTGACTGTAGGAGTGCTTTAGTGAAGTAAAACAAATAAGTATAAGCCAAATACTTTCTGCATTCCCCGATTGAAATGACCAGTGCAAAACCAGCCGTGGGCGCGGTAGACCAGGTCTATAAGATACTCGCCTAAAGTACCAAAGGATGTTTAGAGGTGTCGCGAGTTCGATACCCGGTTCGTCCTTGTCAAAACTCTCCTGACACAGGGGTACAACAGAAACGGCGAGATGACCACAGCAAAAAATTGCTACCGCAGGGAGTGCCCCATCGTGGGGTTACTCACCCAACTCTCCATGAATATAAAAACAAGCCTGCTTTCGGAATCGGCAATAAATTGTAGGTCCCGATCTAATTAGCCCTCGTGTGCAGAAAATGACCGCGGTGCGACAAAAATGCCACCGAAAGCGCCGTCTAGTGGTTCTAGACTTGTGACATACCTATGCACTGTAAGACGAAAATTACTTGTTCAGACGGGTTTTCAACAACTCAATAAAGATTTGTCAATCGGTTACAGATCACCATGTATGAATAGCTCATTCCATAGTGCGAGCAAATTTTAGATGCTGAGAAAGGAGTGTATGTAGAATTTGACGGCCGTACGCATGGGCGGACCCCCCCCCCCCCAATCATCTTCGGATAAGTTGCCATCTGGTGACAGTTTTGACAATGTGAGCTTTGGCCTGAGTTGGGTCTGGATGCCCATGTACAGTCCCGTTCAGTGCACACGATCTCTAAGCAGATAGAATTCATTTGTGTAGTGGTCTAGCGCGCTCATCCGGTAAACGAGAGCACGTCGGTTCGATTTCCTTCGAATCGAGGGTTATGTGTAGTTGTACATGAGGAATCTCTTGTATGTGCGTATGTACATGCGTTGCCCGAACGTATAAAAGTTTTTAGAGTTGTGCTTGTTCCGTGTTCTTTGCTCTGGTGCTTTTTTCTGTCTTCCGTATTTCGAAGTCATAAAAGATGAATGCCTTAATTTCATTTTATGTATGTATAATATGAAGGTTTGCCTGCTCTCTGCAAAGAGACTTTTTTGGGAGAACGTATTATATTCCCACCTCGAAATTTAGAAAAAAACGTAGTTACTTCACCCCGACTACCACCGTGTCGCCAACGGGGTTCGAACCCGCATCCTCACGGTTATAGCTCGACTGACAACGGATCTACTGAGAAATCTCGATTTAACTAACTCAGAAATTATATATATAGCAGTGATGAAATATTCAGAAATTTATCAATGTTATCAGCGAGAATTCATAAATATGTAAAATTCCGACAAAGCAGATATTGAATGTAAATTTACATAAGCACCAAATACTGACAATAATACTAGTAAAATAATTCCCTACGTGTTTCGTAATGTTTTATCAAATAAATATTATAATGGGCTATTCTCATGATCCAAATCAGGAACATTAGGAATGCATCAGGTCTTTTGAAACCATTTCTTCTCGTAATCTATTTACATGTTTTTACACGCGAAAAAAAAAAGAGAAGAATATTTATCTAAACATTCGCGACAAGTTTGAATAAACGGAAAATGTTAATCGATTCCCATGGCTGTGAATGGATATTTTTCCTCGAGGATAAAAAGATATGGGTATCAGGAAATAGGACAAAAAAAAGAAGAAATGAATCAACCTCCATTAAAGAGGAATATACTCTGAAAAGAGAGAAAGAGAGTGTGTTTCACCTGAGCTGTGAAAGAGATGAGTCGGAACGTGACAGAGAACACAAACTCTTAGCTTCTCTCGGTAAATATATTTAAACTCCTCTCCAGTGTGGAAGGATGAGATATTTCATTAAAGCAGCAATTAATAAGTAGAAAGAGTGAGAGAGAGAGAGAGACGACGATGACGACGACGACGACGTCGGTGATGGTGAGAAGAAGCCAAACAAATCACTCTCGTGGTGTGGAATTGATACGAATTCTTGCGGCTAATTAAGCGGCGTGGGGTACTTTCACCGTGGAAAAATCTCCCTTGAGGTATTTTATTTCAGTTTATTTTTATTTATTTTTATTGTTTACTCATTCGATGTCAGTTTCATTAGCTTTTATTTGTCTTTTTTTGAATGGAAATATAGCGGATTTTAGGTAATTTTCAACGATTCGTTTGGAAGTAATAGTTATTACCAATTGGCTTTCATTTTTACAGGGGTTTTCTTAAAATATATGATACGGGATTGAGGGTTGTGAGGTGAATTCGAATGTTGTTGATGATCATTTTAAAAATCACGTTTGTTTTTGTTGGATTTGATAATTTAGGTTGGTTTATGTGATACTGAAATTTCCGTTTTAAAATGCACTTTGATTTTATTCCACTTTGAATTCATATTGAAAAAAAATAAAAGCTTGTCGGTTCTTATACATTAAAAAAAAAAATGCACGGAGAGAAAATCAGGCCAACAACATTCAAAATTAACGAATAATTACGTACAAACAATGATCTGCCTACTTGCCTTCGAATTTGGAAGGCAGTATTTTCTTAACCTCAAAAGTTATTTTTCTGCATGTAATATTTTCTGTAAATTCTTCAAGAACCTATGTAAGGTTCATGTGGGATCTAGAGCAGCCATCCTCAACCTGTTGCTCACGGGCACCATAGTGCACCCTGAAGTATCAAGAGTACTCAATGCTCATGCCAGATTTCATGCACGCGAGCACTTGATCAGCCCTTCAATTAAATAACCTGCAAAAATTCCATTCAAGAGTTACGATCATGCTGATTTCAAGCATACGTATGTAAACGTTGCCGTAAAGCATACATGCTCACTAACGTGGGATATAGTTTTCTTGTATGTTGTCTCTCCTGTTTAAGTTCCTCAGTTTTAACTTAGGACAGGTTAAAACTTTCTAAGAAAAAGTCCTAAAACAATATACCAGACTAAACATAGTTCACAAATCAATAATTACGTCGCAAAGTTTATGGCAAAATCACATGTCTGTTAAGAAAATAGCACACATTACAGTGAAATTGATCATTCAAAAAAAGTGTTAAATTAACTTGATAAGCAGAAAACTATAAAAAACGGAACAAGAAAAACACAGAAAACCGTTAACGTGGGTAGAAAACTTTGACTGACACGAAGGAATGAAGAACTAAACATTGAAATGTTTGAAACCTGGAGAATAAAAGTGTAGCGATCCTCAGCGGAAGCCAATTATTTATCTTATTTATTCAAACTTCATCAATGCAATGGACATCAGGGGATGAGAACACATTTTTTTCACCCATGTAAGTTCTCATAAAACGGACTGTGAACAGCTGCCCATCTGAACTAACATTTATGACCATCCCCATGTGAATAATTTATAATTCCATGTGATGTGACCAACATTGGGCAGTGTCCTAAGTTTAGACAAACTTGACTATTTTCTACTCAAGCCAGGCCACAACTAACAATAATTGCGATAAAATAGGGTTCAATCGGCATTTTATTGGGGAGACATTACCCAAGTCAGAGAAAAACTCATTTTAAACGCAACTGTGGCGCAAAAACACATTAGCAGTTCATTAAAAAAAATTCTCAACCGAAACGCGTTCTACACTACTGAAACCATTATGAAATATTAACACACAACAAACGCGAAGACCTGCTTTAAACGTAATCTGCAACAACAGTCAGGGATACCAACATATTAAAAGAAAAAGCCTTAAATCGTTCCAAGTAAGGCCGCTGTCCCAAGTATAGGCACTTGACTGTAGTTGCTATCTACAGCTGTACTTACTTCCACGAATGCCCACTGACTAACCGCATAGCTTTACATATTCAATTTGTGTGCTAGGTCTGTTTAACGAGCTTTAATAAACACATCCAGACAGCATTAAGGATACATCACGTCTATTTCCCATGGTATAGCAGAACGTGCGTGACCATGTCAACTTTCATGGTGTTACGGTACATTTATTTCTCATTTACATTATTCAAACGAATACGGCAAAGCAGAAAGTAACTGTTAATGATCGGAGCAACAGCCAGCCATTTCGGACGCTCCTAGTCTCAATTAATCATCAAGAAAATGTCCCAAATTGTGTTGTATATTCGAAATTTTTTCACCGAAATCTGGACTATCATGTTTTTTTATTGAAGTTTTCTTTTCCTCATAGTTCACCTAACGTGTGGTAAATGTGATAAATCGATTATTATGCGTCACCTCCAATCGCGCTTCGGTATGTTTGATAAATTTATCACTTTTAACAGCAAATATGCATAATACCCAAGTGTCATTGCTTTTGATAAATACTTAGAAAATTATCACTTTTAGCAATGATTATGCATATTACCAAGTGTTCTTTGGATAAGTGATAAAAAAAATTACCATTTTTACCGGAGATTATACATAGTGCTCAAGCGTAACTGATAAATTTAATAAGTACTTGAAATTTTCGCTTTTACCGGTGAGAGTATGCATAATCCAGTGTGATTTGTGGATTTGATAAATGTGAAAAATTTCACTAGTGAGTCTCGGTAGTATAATGGATAAAATGTTGGCTTCTTATACGTGTCAGCAACTATGCAAAAAGCTATCAACTCGAGAAAAAAAAAGCATGCAATGATGAAGAAGCGGCCCTGCAGGAGTTCAGGAGAACTACAGACATTCCTCTCACTATGACATCGTAACTCCCCAGGTGGAGTTATCAGGCGATTGGTGAAGTGTGGTTGAATGCAAATGAAGCGGAATCATAATTGTGAAGAGACGACATCATCGCTGACTTTTATACTGAAGAGGCAACCAATCACCATCGATCGCATCGCTGATTTGTTCATATTCCAGATTTCTTTCATCACCGTGGAGTCGCGATGCGGTAGCAGTAGGGATGACATCATTTCATCACAAACAGTCAGTTGAGCGTGTCGGCAGTGATGTCCACAGATTCAACGCCTTCTGTAGCAGAAAGCTTCCGGGCGAAGCTCGTGACGTCACTGAAGTCGCCCATTTCACCTATAGTCATTGGATATACTGCAAAAACAGGTAAAAATTCCGCATACGTCGGACTGCTACACCTAATGGCTGCAGGTTAAATGGACGACTTCAGTGACGTCAAAGCTTCGCGCTGAGGCTTTCTGTAGATGTTGATCGATTGCACCGGCCGGATCGACGTGCACCACGATCTCGACAACCTTGAGCCGACACCAAATGACCTGACTTGTGATATTTAGAAAAATATGGGAGATATGCATAACGCGAAAATGTGAGAAATCGATGTCGATGTTAAGCGAAAATAGGTTGCTGAAATTTCTGAATTTCTCCATATTGACAATGTTTGAAAAGGAAGCACTACTGCAAATCGTAGTGGATTCAAATTAATTTTACGAAAAAAAGCATCAAACAACATTTAGTATATATATGTATATACACTATCCATATTTGTACAGGCACCTTTTTCCCCCAGCCACATCGTTGGGCATTTTGCCTGTTGTGGTTTGGTATTTGTATTTGTAGGGTAAAAGTAATGAAATATCGACATTCTTATACCTGAATTTTATCGGTAGTGTATGTAACTGTTCGTTTCGTGGAACGAAAATACTTTATCAAAAGAGGGAAAGAGTAGAAAAAAAAGAAGTAAGAGGAATCACAGAGAGGGTAGAGAAAAAAAATCAGTACCAATCCAATTGGGCACTACTTGCTCGGATAACAGGAAATTTTTGTTCGGGGAAAATTGGTCCTCAACTTCTCGAGTTCCTTAAGCCGTAACTAGGCAGTATTTGGTCTGCCAAAATATTTTCTCTCACCGATAGCCCAAGATTCCTATTTCTGTCGATCGTCGTCTTCTTCTTTTCCATCTCGAATAGAAGAAGGGCGATATAAGGCTTTGATTACATTGAAAGCACTTCTTCGGCCAGTCGCATTCATTCGCCGGATGCAGGAGCTAGCTACTCGAAAAGGACGACGAAAATGTATTGGAGACCTAGATAGAATACATTACTGATATGTGTCGGGGGCAGAGGTAAAAAATACCGTTTGGCTTATATTTCTAGGTCCGATCGAATTTCCATTCTTCGAATCCGTTATGATATAGAATTTTATATACGGTTATCAATAACATAATACTACTTTTATTTGACTCGATGCAACTGAAGTTTCATTTTAACATCATACTTTTCAGTTTTAAAAACACAGAAGTTATGTTATTTTCCGGCACGATGATATACGCATGAGAAACAGCATTTCCTGTTGTGGTTTGGTAGTAATAATAATAGAGCCATAATAGAGCTAAAATTTAGATATTGCGTCTGATTGATAGTTGTTTACAAGTCATTTGATTATATAAATCCCTCCAATACACAAATTTTCTTGAATTATTCTTGAATTTAAAGGTTAAATTGGGAATGTTTAATATTTTTGGTTTTTTTCCAGAAAAATGCGTAAAATTATGAATTTGTATGTACTAAAATTTATTTATACGAATTTATGTGTAATTTTGTGCTCTTAAATATTAAAACAAACTATTTTTATGAATATGCCATTTCTGTTTCTGAGCCAATTCAATTCACCCGAAGTAGTCGCAGAGTTTCGATTGAGCTGATAAGTTCTTGGCTGCCACCTTTGACTTGAGTCTACTCATCGCATTTACCGCATATTGTGAAAGAAATCAAAGGTTGATTCAGGAAAGACGGGGAAACCTTTAAGCGGTGGCAGTATACACAAAAACAAACCATTTTCATCAAAGAATGTATGGTCTAAAATGAAATGCAAACGTGCTACAGGGCGTAGTAAAACCGAGGATACGAGGAGAAAACACAAGAATAACGTATACGTTCAAAAAAACAATTTTAATTAATAATTTACAATAATTTCTCAAAAGAGCGACTGCCAATAGTGTTGCAACAAGAACAGCGGCGAAGGAGGGATTGGCGAACGCTCTGGAATATTCCAGGCATATCGCGAACCTCCCCAGCAGAAGCTGAAAGTCTTACGGTTAGATCCTCTTCACAGCCAAGAGGAGTCTCATACACCAGAAGCTATCCCCTCAACAAGAAATCAAGATACGACAGATCTGGCGATCATGGTGGACAAGCTGCAGGACCACCTCGCCCATCGATCCATAGGTTTGGAAAAGTGATGCCCAGATAGTGCCTTACCTCTCGCCCAAAATGGGCTGGAGCTCCATCGTGCTGGAACGCACATACGCCGCAGGAGGGCAGTTGGAACATCCTCCAGCAGGTCTGGCAGCACCTTTTGCAGAAACGTCCGGTGATTGCCCTCGTTAAGGTGTTCTGGCAGAAGATACGGTCTTATTAGGATGTCGCCGATGATTCCTTCTCAAACATTGATGGAGAAGCGTCGCTGAGGCGCATGTGGATATGTGGCATGAGGATTTACAGAAGCCCAGACATGTTTATTGTGGGTATTAAATGCACCATCTCGTGCGTAGGTTCATTCATCGGAGAAAATAACAGTTGGTGCAAAATCTGGGCGTGCTGTACTCTGCTTAGGAGCCAGCGGGTGAAGTCTACGCTTCGAGCACAATCTCTTTTTTTTGGTCCCTTATTACACGCACAGTAGAGCTTTGTGCTGAGTAGAAAAATAGACGCCCAACCCCCCAACTCAGCGCTAAATTCCCACTGATAAAACTCTTCATATGATTCAAGTTCCGTGGTGAGGTTATTCCCTCACGGTGAGGTTTTCCCATTTCGGCGTCATCCACCAGTTTTTGTCGCTAAAGAGTGGAATAAAGTTTTCAGTTCCATCAAATGAGAAAATATATGGAAGAGAATTGAATATGTTGTTGCACACACACACACACACTGTTGTATATAATTATTGTGTATCAGCCCTATAGCATAAGTTACAGTTACAATTCTGACAACAATCGATTATATTCAAGTGCACCTATATTTCATTTGATGAGATGTCTTCGTGGATCACTGCAGCAATTTGCATTTCCACAGGAAGATGAGTTTCTATAATTTTGATCTTAATTGAATAAGTAAAACAAGATGAAAGAGAATAAGTAGAATAATGTGCTATACCTGAAGCAAAAGAAACTGTCATCTTTTACGTAATCCATCAAGTCTACCGACTCCGAACACATACTGTTGGACGGAAGTTACAATATTCACTTTGACGCAAGACAGACCATCTTCCCATTACTGTATAGGTCCTGATTTCCTGTGTTCTTTTAAGGAACCATGTTCAATCCATACTGTAATGGACATCGGGGTAAAGACTGATCCAGCTTCAGGAAGAACTTATACCGTTCCAAACTTCATATTAGAAATTTACGAATTTATTCTAATTTTCTGGTTTCCCTAAAGAGTTTTCTTTCTATAAAAATTATTTTTCAAGTTCACCTATTTCTCATACATTATTCAAGAATAAAGTGCAAAGGGGCATAAGGAAAGCAAGGTGTAGAGTGCTCCCCGCACATTGACGCTGGAGTATCTCAGCATATTTATACAACTTTTTATATTCCGTGAGGGACAGAGCCTGGGGCGTGTCTGGTCTGTGGGGGTATCTCAGCAGCTTATATATTTATTTTCTGCTGGTGGCAACACAACACAAATCGGGAGTCAAAGGCGTCTGGCTCTGCTTGTTTGTTGTTGATGTTGTAAATTGTTGGTAACTACTCACCGATGCACGTGTCTCTCCGTGCACGGGCCGCATTTTTCTCTACCAGCATTCCCGTTTGTATTGTGTAAATAACCTTTGTAAATAAAGTGCAAATATATAAAAGAAATCATTTCGTGGATCAACTAAAAAGGTATATTTTACGGGGTATTTTGGAGACGACCACTAATAAACTTTATGTATTTACAAGCATTTAGATGCGAGTCATAACTGCAAACGCTAATTGTGGTACCACGAAATAATCCTTGATTTACAAACAAGTAATGGAGATCTCTGACGCGATATCCACACTCTCACACGCAGAAAATACCGCAAGTTTGGCGCTTGCGAAGTCTGAATTCATGCGGCTTCGTAACCACTAGAGACATAGAGAGAGATTTATTCTGATCTAATTTACTCAATTATTCTAAATGCTGGAACGTGGAAGTCAAGTACACGCGTAATGGCATCTTGAAAGCAAATCACGGCAAGTGAAGTTTGGACGGAATAAAAATAACCCAATAAGTTAATCGCGGTGTTCTTGGCTAGCGTTTATGAGTCACGACTATCGAATTTATCGAATTTATGATTACTTTATTGATACTGCAGGTTAAACTCGATTGAATGACGACCAGTTTTAGATGTCTAATATCTTAGATGAATCTTGACCTGGAAAATGCTATCGTATTCATCAGGGACTATCTTATATATAAATGTGAACGTATGCATGTGTGCTCTTTATACAAATCTACAGTTTTAGGTCGATCGTCGCCAAATTTTGCATATATATCAAACAGGACCGGGAATGAACCGTAGGCTACATTAAAAGTTCGCCAGAGCTGGGCAAATGTCCGAAACGGGCGAAAAAACTGTCGGGCAACAATGGTTTTGGGGCCTCAACAATCACTTTCGGAACGTTTACTTTGGTTACCGTGGTTCCCAACAATAAGTTTCAGACGTGTAATATTCCTTTACAATGGTTTGTCACTTCTTTGATGCTGCCAGTATTATGTATAAAAGTTTATGCCTTTACAATGGTTTGTCACTTTTTCAATCCTCCAAGTAATGAGGCTTTTCGGATCACGTGATATTTTGAGGGACATACAAGATAACCAATATGGCGACTTTCTGTGCGATTCATGAAAGAAACAAATCTAAATTACAGAAACATAGAAATGAATCGTTTTTTCGTCTTTTTAATGGGAGCTAGAAATTTTGAATTTTTTTTTAACTTCAAGTTATCGATCTGCTTGTTTTTCCTTCAAAAAATGCTTGATTAAACCTGCGGTTCTTCGATGTAATTTATATGGGCCTACAATTAATTTAAAAACATCTTAAACTACATGGATTGATGCAATTGGATAACATAAGACAACACGGAGACATTAATTCTCATTTTCCCGCTTGAGAAGGTATAAATAAAAATTTGAAATCAATGTTATTGCATGAATATCCACCTTAAAAGTGGGTCTGGCTCGTTATTTTATATTTAATTTTCTAGGCTTCGTATCTCTACGTGAGCTCGATATTTCGAAAACCAAAAATCCAATTCAATTTTTAAAATTATTGATGTGGCGAAAAACCCCACTAAATTTCCGCATTTCTACGCTAAAATCGGCAATTTTAACATTGATCTCTATGGGGATCATCCACTGTATATCCCTCAGGAGTGATGCTGATTATGATTATGACTTCTATTCGAAAAGCCTCATTGAAGAAAACCCGGGCATTGCCGGGTATTATGGCTAGTACACAACTATATAAACATAATTGGACTTTTTAAAATATCTATAAAAAATACTTGATGAATTGTTGTGTTAAAATTAGAGTTGAATAAGTCCCCAAATTGGTATTTCGATTATTTTCTGTTATTTGATTATTCCAAGAATAATATCACAGCATTATTCGAGTGAGCGAAGACATGTTTCTGATGCTATGTAAGATAAATGCTTGAGCATAACACACGTGTGTGATGTCAAAATGAGGAAACTGAAGCAAACAATCAAATTCCTTATCTCATCCAGGTACTCTGAGCCAGTAATTTAAATTAGAGCTCACAATATAGCGTGTATCTCTTTGTGTGAGTTTTTCATGATATTCAACTGTCATTTTCACAGAACTCACCTTATGTAGTTAATAACCAAATTATGAAAAAATAATATATATATCTGTCGCACATGCGTACTTAAAAATTATTTCCTTCAAATACTCACATATCCAAATATAGATAATTGTAGTTTGTGATTACAATGAATGAATGAATGAACGCCAGAACTTTGCCACTGGACTTATCCCGTTGCCGAGATCTCTTCCAGCCCAGCTTTGTGGCACTTTATTTCGTGTAAAAAAAACAAGTTTGTGATTACAGAATAATGTTAACTTGTTGTCAAATTAGGTGTAAGTTTTGTACAATTCGGTTGAGCGAAGGAAATAATTTTTAGAAGAAATATTCACATATTCCTGAAAATAAGTGTGATTTTCACGAAAATACGCACATACATTGAAATTAGCCATTAGAATATTTTGTTAAAATTACAAATTACTTACAAATTTTTTCTCTGTCACAAGATTGATATATATATATATATATCTATATCAATGATATATGAAAATTTCCGTAGATTATGGATATTGCTTGAGGGGTCCGCAAGAATTAAAATAATTTCAAATCATTGGTTCACATTGAATTATTTTTAAACATGAATACATTTTTATATTAATATCGATAGACTATTTTTCTCAAAAAATAACATGCACGGGAACTTTTTTCTAGCAGTAAATAGCATCAAATCACAAAAATTCCCCTTTAAAACAAAGAGTAGTGATTTACTTGAAGATTTTCTGATCACGATACGGGAGATTTCGACATTAAAGAAACAAAAATCTCGAGCGGTTGATTCCAGTCTCTGGATGTGAAAGTATTTCGGAAAGGATTAAAGGTTATTTCGTAGAGGAGAGAGACGAACAGAATATCAGTAACCAAGTGAGAGGGAGGGTTAGGTTACATTAAGTGCAGCCATGATAAGGGAAAAGCCCCGATGTAAATGAATTATGCATGAACCGAAATAGATGGCTACGATGGAGATTTGGAAAGTGAGGCTTCTTACTTCTCGGAGTCACTCTTCATAACAGAAAGGCGAACTAAAAAAAAAAAAAAAAAAGACGATGTAGGGCTGGAGTTTTGGCAATTATGATTCGTCAAACTCGGTTCCCCTCTTAAAAGGTTTTCACGGGCGAAAATTTGAATAACCCTTTACAGAGAGAGAGAGAGAGAGGAAAAGGAGATATAGAGATATACTGCTGCTCATAAAAATGACCGAGAAAGTTATGTTTCAGTAATTGCTTCATGAAGGTCGGAAATGAATCCGAAAGAGGGAGAGCAAAAGAGACAGGCCTTGAAGATGACGGCGTTGCAGTTTTCGCTTCATTTCCAAATTCTGCCAAAACGACTGCAGAAATTAACTTTGTCCGCTGGTATGACACTGTTTAAGTAGAGAAAAAAAAAGAATGGGAGTTCGACTTCTATTTAAAGGGGGAGATGGCACGAGAGGAAAATGAATGCATCCGTGGCAAGTCCTTTCCCTAATTCAGCGAAATTTTGAAGCGCATCTCGTAAAAGTTCGCTGCTATTCGCTTCAAAGAAAGTTGAAAGACAGTAAATTTTCTGGATGACTTTTCTGTTATCTTTAGGGCTTTCTCACGTTCACGCACAGTTCAGTGTCCTTCGTAATATACATTTATTAAAAAAAGAATGCCTTCTTTCGTGGGCATTAAAAGCTGGAGAGTCTTAAGAAATAATGAATTCACATACAATGTCTTTTGGTGGGAAACAACGTATATGTGTGACCGGAATGTTCATTATTAAACCTAATGGGGTCTTCACTAACATCTAGATGATAGTCATAACTACGAGGTTAATTAGAGTAGTCTTTGATTTATAAACAAGTAATAAAGATTTCTGTAGCGATATCAAAACACAGCGAAAATATCTCGCAACTTCGGTGCTTATAGAATGGAATCCACGCGGTTTCATGCCTCGTAACCACGCGAGATTTATTCCCATCTAATTTACTCAATTATTCTAAATGCCGCTTGGTCTTCATAAACGTGGAAGTCGCGTATATGTGTTATGTCATCTTAAAAGCGAAATTAAGCAAGTGGAGCGTGAGAGGAATAAAAATAATGGTCGCAATTTATCATAAGAGCTTTGATTTCACTGACAAGTACTCATGATGGATCTATGACGAGTTTGTGAAACACTCTCGAGTTTAAGAATATTCAAAACTGTTGTATTTTTCTAGGGTTTTAAATGCAGTGAAGAAAAATACAAACGTATATTTGTGAATTTAACGAAGGCATTTCACAGATGGAATAAAAGTTTTCTGGAACTACAAATGGTTGTTACACCAATTTCTTTTCTTTCCCTGCATAAAAATGTATGTGGCACCATTTCCATGTATTGGGAAAATGCGTACTACATGATGGCATTCATAAACAATATAATCACAGTTTGCAGTACTATCTCTTGAGTCAGTGGTTGTCCAACCCAGAGTCGAGTCTTTCAAAAAGACGCCTGGGAACAGTAGTAAAAGCAACTGAACTATTTGGAATAACTGGTGATTATTTTTTTCAGGAATTTCTTTGACAAAAATAGTTTATTGAAAGGCGTGTACATTTTGGAGGTTTCGGAAAAGAGCATACAGATTTTGAAAACTCAGAGAAGGGACATGATGAGTTTTAAATTTCAGGAAAGAAGTGTACAGATTTTGGAAGCTGGAGAAAGCAATGTCAAAGTTTTTGATACTTAGAAAAGAGTTTGAAACATTTAGATGCTCAGAAAAAGTGTTCAGAATTTAGATGCTCAGAAAAGTGCGTGTAGAATTTGGATGCTCAGAAAAGTGAGTGTAGAATTTGGATGATCAGAAAAGTAGCATGCATATCTTTGAATCTCAGGATTGTAGCATGCATATCTTTGATCTCCGGATTGTAGCATGTATATTTATGAATCTCTAGATTATAGCGTGAAGAATTTTGTATAGCGTGCAGATTCTGTAAGTTCAGAGAGACAACGTGCTTTTTTTTTAATGTTCGGATAAGCATTTGCACATTTTGGAAATTTAAGAAAAGTACATACAGATTATGGAAACTCAGTAACGGGGTATGCAGATTTTTACATCTCAGGAAATTAGCGTACAAGTTTTGGAAGCTCAGGAGAGCAATGTACAAGCAAAGAAATCATTTTGGATACTCGGAAAAGAGCGTGAATATATAAAAGAACATGTATTTCGAACGCATGAGCAATGAGCATACAGATTTTGAAAACTTAAGAAGAGATCGTCCAAATTAAAAATTTGTGGGAAACCATTACATTAAATACGTTTGAAAACCAATTTTCTTGGCTAATCATTAGTCGATTTCTTGAATAAATTTTACAAGCTCGAGCATATCTGAGCTCAAGGCTCTAATAAAAATGTATATAAAACCCGTATCGTGGATCTTATTGCAAAATAAAGAGGTTATAATTAAGATATTTAGGTGAAATTAATCACAAATGATGTAATCAAAATTTTAAATCTAGTAAAAAATGTCAAATTGAAACAGTTTTTGTTGTACGCTGATTCAAAAATACACGACATTTGTATACATTTGAATAAAAATGAAAGAATTCAAGAAAACACTTCTCTCGGAATTTCACTAATTCTGAAATTTTCGAGGTACGTTATCTTTTCCATAGCCTTTGTACTAGCCGCGTATCTCTATTCAGAGTCGGGAAATGGCATAAGAGAAGCGTTTTCAAATCTTCAGGGAAAACTTGCCAATAGTTTAGAGAAAAGTTCTCGGAAAACTATTGTGATGTTTACGCTTCTTTTGTGGTTGGTTCTTTTTACTTGTTAAAAGTATATATTTAAAACCTTAAAGAAATTCCAAATTAAATCAGCAAAAGGAAAATATTTCCAGGCAGGTAAATTTAGAGAAATTCAAACTTTTAATCTCATACTTGAAATCCATCAAGAAATGTAGATAGAGGGAACCTGAAATGCATATACATATTTATCCAGAGATATCTTCTTTTTTATTCCTATGTAAAAATACGGTGGGTCAAGTCAGCGCATATGGATATAGAGTGAAAATGAAAATATGAAAGCTTGTTCTCTCCAGCTTCATACATATCTGTGTATACATATAAATGTGCGGTTCAGTATTTCCAGGAGATCAGGCAGGAAGGGATATGTTTTATTCATGCCATAAACTGGCGCTTCGTAAATCCAGGTCGCAGCGGACGCTTTCGCTTCATTCGTAGGTGACGGGGGTTTCGGAATAAATAATAATAATATTATTAATAAAAAAAAATAAGTTCATTCCCTGCCTAGACTCTAATAGTGAAAGTTGAAAATTTCCATAAACGTGTTTTTAAGAGTTCTAGTTCTATATGTTGTTTTTTTTTTCCCACTGAAAACGTCTGAGGTAGTAAATACTTTATGTTTGTGGTTCTGCTTCCCATCTGCATAAAACGGCATCTCTGTCCAGGACAGTTTTATAGGAATGTGCAATGACTGTTTTTAAAACTGTTGAACAGCAAACACAAATAGCATTGGTTGCAGTTTTGAGTGAAGTGTTTTTTCTTTTACTTCAGGTTACCATTCCAAGAATATATCAAACATATAAGAAATAGTATGGAGTTGTATATATTGTTGTAGGGGACATCGGACGATTCTATTGTATTTTTCATGGAAAAATGGTCCTAAAAACCAGAATAAAACCACTTGTTATCAAATATCCTTTTTATTTGGTGTTCTTTTGGTGACCTATTACAATAATTCGAGTGGTGGTAAGGAAACGACCCTACTGAAAACATAGACACGACGAACTTGCACAAAATTTCCTGATGTATGCAAAGCCAGTGCACCAATACCAAACCATGAAATGGCCTCGTAAATATTCATCTGGGAAATTTCTTTCAAAATTTGCTCATGCCAGAAAATGTTATGAATGTTTATGCGTGGTTCCATCGCATTATCGATGTCAGAGTTAAGCGAGAAGTGTTGCCATCTGTCTTCAATATATCCAATTTAATTTGCGAGGGCCTGGATTTTCTTTTTATTTGAGTACTGTGTTGGAGGGTGTCTGCTCTCTGGTGACACACTACACTGAGAGGCCAGCAAGTATTCGCCAATCGAATTTTTAGAGCCAACTTCAGCTGATAACTTTTGCGTTGCCTTTGGGGGAGCGAACTCGGGTCCTCACGATACGAGTCCGCTACACGCGAGCGAATATTTTGCGGCATAAGGGTGTGAACACAGTGTGTCCGTATTTCCTATTATGGAAACCCGCGTCGTCTCCGGTTGGCTAAAAACCAAAATTGCAACTTTTTTTAGCGTGAAATTCATAAGCCACTCATTTATATCTGTTGTCAATGGTGCCACTATACTACATGGAAACTCTTAACACTTGGAGGGAGAGAGACTACCGGCAAATTTCTATACCTTTCTGTACAGTACAATCGACCAACACTGAATATTTTTGTATTTTCCTCAATTTTCTACAGCACAGATATATGAAAATGGTTCAAAAAGTATAGTAAACCGAATACCACTTGATGAGTTTCATTTATTAGTGTACAATAGGGTTTCTTTTATCAATAAAATTGCAATATGTATTACATAATCTTTATATGACCCCCGCATTTCATACAAAACCTCGGTTTTTCTGAAAACAGAAAACAGGTTTATACCGTTTGAAACAAGATTCAAAACAAGTTTCATTTCAATTATTTTTTTAGCAATACTGTACTTCCCAAATTTTCTCCGTTTTTCGAATTCGAATATATCTGTGAATAATGCACTTAGAAACATAGGATTTTTTTTGGTATTAGGAGAGACAGGACAACAACTATCTAATTGGATTTTGGGGCACACGGGGATCATATAAAAATTAAGATATTTTATTTTGTTACACACTGTTATTTCACTCTGAAAATTGGTTTCAGAGTAATTTTTGAAAGCCTGTTAAGCATTTTTTAAATTGAAATCGTACCTCTACGACGGATGGTTTATGAGATAAAGACAGTGGAGCACGATAAAGACTTACAGGACACCCTGAATATGTGCATTAACCTTTTTTTTTCATGTAACTCTTTCTTCCCCCATCTTGTATAGTCCACGATGGTTAAGGTGATCGTATCGAATCTACAGGTTCATGATAACAATATCCAAAGGATAACCATATCCGAAACAAAAAAAAACCCGTTCGCGAGCACGGTGACTCGTTTGGTTGAAGATCCCTCGGGAAAACACATTTGAATCTGGTCAGCTGAACGAAAATCATCAAGAAATTAATGAGAAAGTTTTCTTTTTTTCCTCATACATTTCCCTTCATTGTAGGAAGGCCATTGCAAAAGTAGCTCTGCACGTACAGTATATGGATCACAGCAGGTACTACGGACTAATTTCGTCATTTAGCACGGAAATATTTGTCAACAAGATGGGGAAATAACACCTTCAAGTCTCCTACATACTCTTGCAGCCTGATAACGATAACTAACAAGAAAAAATAATAATTTTGGTTAAACTTTAGCTTCAGAATGAGAAAAAAAATTTTCGACGGAATAAAAATGTGACTACAATATCCAAAGTCCTGGTAACTGCAAACCAATTTCTTCCCATGTGTTTCCATTCCATGTATTGGTCCGTTCCTTTCCTTTCAAAAGGGATATCAATACCCAAATGTAATATTATCCGTGATTCTAATAAGCGGAAAATGGACAACCTTCTGTACTTAACAGTTTCTCCCGTACGTGTTGGTAGCACAACACATATTTTGCCTGAAAAATTAAATTAAAATAGTATTTTAAGAATAGAAAGTATAAATTATTATGAGTCTTGTAATGTTAGGTTTTTCACATTCATCAACATTTTTAAACATAATCAACATCACTGATATTCACATGAATCTAATTGATTATCCTACACTGTAATCTAAGTAATTCATCGATGAGTTGCTCTATCCACCAGTACGAATAGTAATTATTACTAAAATAACTTATGAATGTGATAAATTCGCAGAATTTATCAAACTTACCAGCATAATTTGAATAATTACCGGATTTATCCCACTTTCCGTATCATGTGTATATCAGTTGAATATAGAAAACCCACTACATAATTCTGAGAAAAATCTCGCTTCTCAGAAAGGAAAGATATCCCAACAGTTATCCTATAGCATCGATTCAGCCTTAGAGAATTGAAATAAAGCCCGAATGTGTACGAAGAAGAAGTCATATAGAGAACAGATTTAGTTGGAAAATTATATTTACTTTAACCGAGTCGAAAGCTTTTCTAAAGAACAAGAGTTTACAGAACCAATCCTTTTCTCATATGATGATACAAAATGATTACTTTAGAGATTACTACATAACGAAAATAGGCAAAAATTCATTTAGGAGTAGATTTGTTGGCTCAAGCTTCGTTCGAAATCTAGGATGAAGCAGTTCGCTATCGAGTGTGTATTTGTTGGAATCGCATCTTTACTCTAGCGGCAAAAGACAAATTTCGTCTTCAAATAGGTCGCAGAATCTTCAGATTATCCAAAGAGGAAATGAAATTTTCGTTTCGGAAATAATACGCTCTCGACGACGAAGAAGGCATTTGAAACTAATTTTGCATTCGCTCCAGAGATACACTTGGATATAGAGATTTGTTTGTTCCGTTAAAGTTAATTATAAATTATTCTTCTCCCTTCAGATGTTTCATTATTTAAAGAGCCAAACATTATCCATAAAATACTTTATTCATCTCCGAACATACGTAATGGGTAAGACGCAATCGCTGAAGTGTCATGATGGGAATAGCTCGAAAATCCATACGTTTACACTTGACTGTATGTTGAGATTGCAAAAACAGTTCACAGTATTCACAGGTGTGTTCATAGTATGTTCAGGAGCCTCATTAAGTTGGGAAAAATCAGTTGTTCCGTGAAATGTATATGAATCAGCTGTTCCCAATAACTTTTAGTTGTGGACCTCCCCCACAGCAATCTCTGTGTCTGTCATCAACCCCAACCGGAAATCTCGGTGTCCTGTCATTGGCAGCTATCTATCAGCGAGAATGTTCTCGAACAATGGAGGACATTCTATGCAGTACTTACTAGTAAATGTGATACGATAGCAATGACATCTAAAGGACTGAAAAGGAACTGAAATAACGTCTCATATTCCTATCAAAAAATGTCACTATAAGCTAAATTTTTGTCAAATCATAAACAATACTACTACTACTGCAGTCCAACAACTCGAAGCGTTGCTTTTTCCGCCAAAATTTAATTAAAACTTTTCTTTTTAAAAGTAATCAATTGATATTATTTATTTATTTTCTACTTAGCATCAATTTTTTTTGTTTATAATTCTAGAATTCGGCCGTGGACCCTCAGTAAATAGGCCGTAAACCCCTGTGGTTCCAGGCACTCCCAATTGGGAACCATTAATCTAAATTATAGGAAATAATTTTCAGGTATTATGAATTTATATAAAAAGGGAAATGTGTGGATAAAATTTCAATGCAAGCTCAATAATTTTTATAATACAACAAACTCGGTTACAACGGCATCGAAAATTCCCCGAAATTTAGTTTAGAAATCCACGATTAGGTTTTACAAAAACATTTTTGACGAAAATTATGATCAGAGGCAGTCAAATACCGTGCACGAAGCTTTTTCATCATGATTAGTGTGGTATTTCTGATCAAGGAAATATACGGGAAATTAAAATTACAAGTATACAAAGGCCGCAACAGTCAAATTTCTCAACTAGGCGGCTGAAAATAGATTTCCATTAAGAATATGGATTGTCAAACATAAATAAAATAAACTAAACCCCAAAATAAGAGCAATTATCATGAAAAAAAAAAATCAATTAAAACTAATGCAAACGAATTTTTATGATAAAATAAAATACACTGCGCATAAAAAAATGGAATTTTAAAAACTGGATATCGTCGATTTTTGACAGAAATGTCGACAGAGTTGTCGAGGATATTGCCTTTTCTAGAAACTTTGTCGAGAAATGCGATTGCTACATTTCTGCAACTTCGGAAAAATAAAAAAATTCTGTCAATACATGTGTGAGGTATAATTATTTACATTTTACCGTAATTTGTGAATTATGCATATATATTACTACTTTACCGCACACCAACTCCGGTCTGATATATCGCCATACGACAATTTTCAACCATAGGAGTTAGGTCGGAAATGAAGGCTCCATCCATCAGTGGCCGCCCAGGTTCGGTAGGTAAAGAACTTGCGTCTACCGTTCTATGCCCGGATTCGAACCCATGGACCACGATGGTAACTTTCGTAGTGGCTCGCTAATGATATCTTGAACGATATGATTGAGTATTACTACGAGTATTTTCTACCAACATCATTTGAAACGCATAAAACCTAAATTTACACTAACCCCTTCAATTGAAAATAAATCGCTTATACTATGTATGTTTCATTGCATCAGGCCCGTGGTGTCGCTCCGATTACTGAAACATCTACATCGGAAGGGGGGGGGGGAAGGAAAGTTACATTACGTATGTGTTGATATATTTGAATATTTATATTTGAAATATTCAATCATGCAACAAGTATTTTTAAACCCGGAAGCATTAAACATTTCTCGTTCTTTGCTATGAAAGATGGAAAAGGGAATAAAAAAAATTCTTTCAAGGAAAAAAATATATATGAGATTTGCGGTGAAGCCATGTTTCCATATAACTGGACCGATTTTTTTTAATCTGAAGGAAAAACGTTCTATTCAAAAAACCGGATGAAAAAATCATATTTATATAACGGGAAGTAAATATGGGAAAAGCACATATGTTACCGTTAAAGTGTAAAATTCAGTTCATTTTTTTCATAAAATGTTCATCTATTTCAAGAAATAACTAACAAGTTACAGTCGGTTAATAAAGTGTGTAATAAACTAATAATTCAACACTTCAACTAGTTATTGTATGGAATTACTGAATTATACACTTTAACGGTAACATATCCGTAAAATATATTCGTGAAGCATAGTTGTATCGAATTAAGATTTTTCTGAGATACCGCCATTTAACGTTGCAAACTCTTCTAAGCATTACCATGCTATCTATTATTATTAGGATTCAGAATAAAATAAATTTTATTATTATTATTTTTTCGTTAATATGTAATTTTTGTACTGATGTGCTCCGCATTCGGTGCTTCAAATGCATCAACAAATTTCTGTTTATTTTATCTGTGTGTGGTAACTTTTGCCTTTTGCCAATGGTTTGTAATCACCGCATGTAAAAATAAATTATTTTCTTATTTTTATTATATTATTATATAATAAATCTTCAGATTAAAAAAATATCGGTCCAGTTATTTGGAAACATGGCTTCACCGCAAATCCCTTTTTTTCCTCCGAAATAATTTCTTTTATTCCCTTTTCCATATTTCATAGAAAAGAACGAAAAATGTTTATTATTACTATTATTATAAACACAATTTGAATATACCTCAAATACATAAAAGAAAAATAAAAACACAGGATCATTCAAAAATTTAAAATAATATCGAATCAAATGAAATGCAGTAAAATCTCGATTATATAATTCGAACACATCGAGACCGAAGGGTGTTCGGAAAAGTGAAAAGTTTGGAAAATCGATTTCAAAACTAATTTGATAACGCAAAGGAATAAATTGAAATTTAGCAACAAATTATAACCCCCGACGAAAACCGTGATAAGAACTGTTTTGTTATCAAGAAGACGCCCCCCTCCCTCTCATTAAGGCATACCCATAGGATTAAGAGGAATTCGTCAGACAAAAAAAGATGACAGATAAAGATGCTCCTATTCACGCGTTTGTTAGCTTCTCAATCGTTTATAACTACATAAATTGTACCCGGATTCACCTCTACTTACATCTAGTAGTTCAAAAGTACGGTATTCACAACTGCTTGGAAGTGGATTATTGTACAATGAAATGAGGCTATTGAGTTGGGAGATAAGAGGATCCAAGTTCCAAGAACAAACCAACTGTTCAGCATCATTGGCTACAGAAAGCTGAAGATGAGTTAGGTTGAAAAGGTTTTCGTTTGACCGAGTTGTCTGGCAAATTGATGTTCGGATAAACGGGGTTCTACTGTAATATCAAACTAACAACGAATGGGATATTTTCAAATCCATATACCAAATCAAATATTATCAAACCAATATCAAATTGGATATTATCAAAATTATATCAAACGTATAATAGAGAATCAAAATATTACCAAATATAATAATATTAAAATATTTATCATATGAAATACTATTAAATATTATATAAAAAATCTAATATTATATGGACGAAAACTACTATTTTATAAGTTATTTTTAAAGTTCCATGGAGTGCGGCTCTCATTTTAAATGTTTATAGACAAGCTAACACTTTTGTTAAACATATTTTCACTATAGACTTCTCGCTCAATCTTGTCCAAAGAATAACAAATGATCTATTGATTCGCATAGACTCGGAGACTATTTTAGCTATCCACCGTTATTTATCTTATATAGACGATATTCCTCTTTCCGATATTTATTTTTACGAGTTTTTGGAGGAATTTTCTTTTCTTATGGGCGTCATTCATTGTAACGTAAGATCTATGGCCGATCATTCGAGAGTCTCTAACACATTAATTCTTTTCCTTCTCCCTAGTTCCTGCCATGGTTAAGCTAAAGCATTGTTGTGGAATTTCCAAGATATATATGGGTATACTCCGTATATACAGTCATATCCCACCACAACAAACTCGGATGAACCGAGCATTCGGGACACTATATCAGATCTAATAAAAATTATGATTATATTGCAAAAAAAAAATCAAAGATATATACATATATATATGTTCAAAGTGCGACCAATTTGCGTCGGGGACGGCCACTTCACGAATTGGCCAAGAGTTGGCCAATTGACCAATGCCCAAATTGCAGAAATGATTTGAAATTTATCGGATATTTCGCGAAGTGGCCAGACATCCCTGACCAAAGCTCGACGTGCTGTGAGTGAAATTTGAATGAAAAGCAATGAAAATAATTACATAAACATATAGTTATTCCTGCCAAATTTTGAAGAAAAAAAAAACGCTTACGCTTCGTGACTGTGGTTTGATGGGTTACTATAACTAAGGTAGCCATAATTTTCACGGAAAAATACGCTAACTTGACGATGATCGTGAATCATGACTTTTGTTATCGAAATTTGGCCAGGGATCACCATCCAATGTGCAAAATTCGGATATTAGATGGGACGAAATTTAACGAAATTGGCCAAATTTCTGTTGTGAATCACTTCTGTGTGTTCAGAAAGTGTCCGAATTTCTGCCTCTGGCCAGTCAGTTCTCGAACCTACAACGTAGGCTCAGCAAGTAGTAGTAGTAGTAGGCATTGTTCGCGGAGTGGCCGGAGATCCCTGGCCAAAGCCCGAAAAGAAAAAGCATGATTTGGGGTTATTGAAAATGAGCTTTTTTTATGACAATAACCTCCACATTAGTTATGTGCAACTCATCATCTAGCAGGCACGATGCGGTGATCACTCTTCTTCAAAATTCGACTGAAAAACGATATGTTTATCTATATGTATATACAGGGTGCATAGCAAACAGGGGGGTGGCGTTTTACTGCCGAACCGTTGGTCTAAGAGATACACTTCAAAACAGAAAAGGTTTCCAAATAATGTGTAGTACTCAGTTAATGTTTCAAGCGGCTTTATCATTATTAAAATAAAAGAAAAATCAACTTTTTTTTTTAAACAATCCCCGTATGCCTCAAAGCCCAATTAGGAAGTTGCTGTCTTGTCTCCCTTCATACCAACAAAAAAAAAATCCATATTTCTAAGTGCAATATGCACTGAGATAGTCGAATTAAAAAAATGGAGAAAATTTGGGGGAAAAAACAGCGTTAAATACGGGTAAAACGGTTTTTCCGCATACAGAGCTGATTTTTTCAAACTTTCCTCCGTTTTTCGAATATTTCACTGAATATTGCACTTAGAAACATGAAATTGTTTTTGTTGGGCGTCAGGACAGACAGTGCAACAGCTTTCTAATTGTATTTTCGGGGGTGCACGATGAGTATTTAAAAAAGTTATTTTTTTTATTTTAATAAAAATATATATATATACAACCCCTTCAAAAATTAATTAAATATCTCAGTACTAAACGTTATTTGGAAAGCAGCAAATTCTAACTGGAAGTATACCTCCAAGATCAAGGGTTTTATTTATGCACATCCACAAAAGGTTGGTTGCACTTACATTGTGGGAAAGAAAAAAAAATGAAAAGCACGATAAAAAGTGAAAAGAAAAGGAACAAATAATGACATGCATGCATGGGTGACATTAAATTAAAATGGGTATCTGATCAGGAAACTCGAAATATCAAAATCTTGATAGTCTTTTGCAAACTAACGCGTACGTCGGTGTACAAACGAGATAAGATGGAAGTGCATTCCTAGCTTTGCCAGCCCCCACATAAAAATGAATGCTGTAATCGATTTCTTATTGCCAAATGGAATACGTATGCGCAGAGTTGGTGATTTCTGATGCGAGAGCATTTATGGGGGCGCGAGACGGAAAAAAATTACATTTTATTGATTATTAAAACAAATTAAATTGATGATAAAAATGGAATTTTTCACTTCCTAAAAAAATATGAATCATATCAATATTTTGACGCCTCGTCTTCTAACTTCTGCTCTCAGAAATGTGTCATACGAATTTTGCTTTGTAAAAGTTTCTTTTTTGATTGGCGATCGTACTTGTTTTCCATTTCGTTTAAGAAAACATGCAAATACAAATACAACGCCACAAAAGGCAAATTGCCCAACGAGGTGGTTGACTTAAGAACATCATGGATCCCCGAGCCATTTTTTGGAGGCCCTACCTAACATTAACCATTATTTACCTTAACTATTTCGGGGTTTATTTACATTGTTGCGTCGTGTTATTAACATGTTGTGCTTAGATTTGATACAGTCGTGAACACACATTACTCAGAAAAACGTGAAAAAAATTCAATCAACAGAGTGTCAAAGAAACATTAATTTATACTTGTTGCGACTAGAATCAATAAGCGAAAAACTATTCGACGAATCTGTATTACCAAATCTTAAAAAAAGTAAGTTATTTAAGTTTTGTTTTTGAATTAATTAAAAGAAATGAAACCAAAATTAAATATCAGCCATAGACGAAAATACATTAAACAATAAGTGAAAGAATTCATAGCACTTAATTAGTGGATAATTAATGTAATCAATTACAGAAAAAACCCTGAATTTCCTAACATTAAAAATATTACCTATAATCCAAGGAGGTGCGGGAAGGTAAGTCACATTGCTCAGGGGGTGCGGGAAAGAAAAAATGTTGGGAACCATTGGGTTAAGCCATAGACAATTCTACACAGCAGTCACAAGTGAATGCGAGAAACATCAGCGGACCTAACACAGAGCCCTGAACGATTCGGCAGATTACAATCTTACTATTTGATAGAGTATGCCCACTTTAACGTGATGGGATCTGGTTGAAAATAAGGCGCCTAATATACGTATCACTTTATCAGGAAGTCCTAAATGACCTAATTTTGCAAACAAAGCTGATATTTTTAGCTTGTCTGAAAAGTGCTTTACGCCCTGCTACCTATGCATCCTGTAATGTAGTCACACCTACAAAAAACGTTAATGCAATGATTATACTGTAACAAGCTTTCCAGAAGAAATGCCACTTATGCCGGTAATATTTCTCTAAGATAGGTTTATTACGTCTTGAAGGCTGCTGTTACTCTTGTGGTTATTATTAGAAAATCAAACAGAATTGGACGAGGAAGCGAGGGTGAGGAGTTGAAAAGATGAGAAAACAGGTCCAGTTAACTGAAAATATTGGTATTTCCTTGCTTTGATGCCTGCACAATGGTGATTTCAAATTCTCTGGTGGTGAAGAATGATTTTCATACATTTTTAAAGCTGCTTATAGCCGAACGAAATAAAATTACTGCGTATACGCCGGATGCTCAGTTTAATTGACTCTCGAGATTCAGTATTATTGCATGACCTTAGTTTCCGCTAATCGATATACAAAAGGTGTAACCTTCCGAATAGCAGGACAAACCGGCTACCCAGGTATTGTTACACATTCCATTGAAGCTATTGAGGATTCTCGGAAAGATGCTCTGTAACTGGACGCAGAGTAGCCCACGAAGGAAAACGATACGCAACTAGTTTTGCAGGAAAAAGACCTGAGCACACATAAACGTTGTTCATTACTGAAGAAGCACTCACAGACGGATTTTTTTTTGTACAGTACTTGTTCCGAGCATGCGCAAAGTGCAGAGACTTTTAATTCCCGTTAAAATGAGATGGGCGTGAGTTCGAAAACTGAGGAGCACCGATTGGAATTACAACTACTTAACAGTGCATAGATCTTATGAACAGGGAATTTCTAACGAATTGGAAGTGAATGTGTGGCCCTAACGTATTTGCGTTGCGCGTTTCTTGTACTAGTTGTGCTTGCATCCGTCTTTCATATTTTAAATTGAAAATGGCAGACGTCTGAATATCCTTGTTATGTAAGTATATCGGGATTACTCTCGCGGAGAGAATTTTCTAATGGGAGATTGGGAGATTAGGACACATTCTTCGTTTGCATTGGAACTTTGAAGTTGGAATACAGCAGAAAACCAACTTCAGTCGACAACCTCTGCGTTGTCAACGGAGTTTGAACCTGTGTCTTCCCGAGTCCATTATGACTCTTAAATGACAGCACAATGACTACGGCAATAGTAGGAGAGCAGTAATGCGGCTTAGGTATTATTCCGTATTCTATTGAACCTTCGGACGCTTCTCGGGGGTATGTTCTGGAAATGGACGGATAACATTTAGATGTGCAAGTTGTCCAAACTGTACAGAAGTGTGGAATGCGATTCGTAAGAATCTACAATGAAAGTGACAACATTCGTGACAATGTACTGTACAAGAAATTCAATTAGCTGGAGGTAATAAAAGGCTTATAGTGGCAGCAGCTATGAGGAACTCCAGAACAATACACATAATGCCATTAGTGATGGCATCATGAGATATAGCACTGATTTTGATTTTATATATTTTCTTTATATATTTTCTAAATATTATGCGTAGTAGTTATTTTATATATACATATACATATTAATTAAAAAAACATATTTGTTGTGCATGAATAAAACTTCCAATAAATCAGTAACTCCAATTACTCTTTCGGTAAAATTATTCGCCCATTATCCATAACGAAAGTGTGTTTTTTTCGCATGTCTGTAGAACTGGCTATTTCTAAGTTTGAAAGATGATTCGCTCCGTAGCACATGCTTGTAGCCGACGAGTACTATACACATTCAGTAAGTCATCCTTCAGGTCGTAAACACTTTCCATCACTAAGTACAGTAATAACCGATTTACGTCACCTGCTCACAGACGTCATCTCGTCCTAAAAAATGAAGTTTTCCGAATTAGACGCATTTTGAACAAAGTTAGGGGGTTTTTAACGTCGCGCTTTTGAAGACAAGTTTCTCAAGAGAGTCACACACGCCCACATATGCGCATGCACTCACGTTACCCTGACATATATACAGGGTGATTATTAGAGCTCGGAAGTTCGGGCAAAATCCCATATACACTCATGTCCATAAATTAAAGATAATTCAGAATCACACGGAAATCGAAATCTAAAGTGAAAATTTCACCTGTTGAATTATCACACACATCTGCAAGAATGATGTACAAATTTCAGGAAGTCACCAGATGATGCCGATAGTACGTCACAATGACGCATGGTGGCAAAGAAGTGAAATTGTTCACAAGAGTTCTGTGAGGTGCTCAGTGCCATAATCGGGAATGAAAGCGATGGGGAGTTGCTCCAGACCAACTTAAACAGGGTTGCAGCATGGGCAAATGAATGAAGCATGACGTTTAGCGTAGATAAGTGCATGGTCGCTCATTTTGGTTCGAACAACCCACGGTTTTCTTACGAGTTGAATGGTGTCACTATCCCGGATGCAACTAGGGTCACCGATTTGGGAATTCTCATTGAAGAGCGACTTAGGTTTTCTGAACAGCGGTGGTCAAAAAATCGAATAGAAGGCTTGGTCTCATTTTCAAAAAGGTCTCTTCGCGTTCTCCTAAATCATTCTTCCGCTTTTTCGAGGCTTAGTTCGTCCTGGACTGGAGTATGCTGTAAGTTTGTGGAGACCACACCTACAGAGGGACATAGACTTGGTTGAAGGGGTGCAGAGAAGAGCTACGCGTGTCCTTATTGGCACACAGGGCTTGAGTTATGAAGAGAGACTTCATTTTTTGAATATGTTTAGAATGGATTGACGCAGGTGTCGAGGAGATATGATCGAAGTGTTCAAAATTTTCAATGGGATGGATAGGACGGACCATGAACCTTTAGTACACCGCCAATCGACTGCTTTTACAAGGGGACACCAGTATCGATTGGTGAGGGACAATGCAAGGTTATGGTGTCGCAGGGAATTTTTCTCTAATAGGGTTGTTAATAAATGGAATAGCTTACCCCTGGAGGTAGTAAATTGGAACACAATTGACATGTTTAAAAAGAAATACGACAAACATGTTGGGATAAATCGAGAAGCTATCCATTCTTAGAATAACACAACCATAAATATTCTTTATGGGCATTGTGTGATATTTTATCATGTGTATATATTGTTTATTTTATTAAATATTATTTATACATTTTTAATTGGAGTGCTGTATTTTTGAAATATACGACATCCAGATTTTTATGGGCATCTTTTTAACAGCCACCTCGTTGGGCATTTTGTCTGTTGTGGCGTTGTATTTGTATTTGTATTTGTATAAGCCAATAGTTATGAAGCAGAGGACGCATGTGGATGATGTTTTACGTGGTAGAATTATCGGCCGCCTGGAATGTGGGCGTACTCAGATGGAAGTATCCGAGGGACTTGGAATTGCCCAAAGTGTCATCTCTAGGCTTTGGCAACGATTCCAAGATAACGGAAATGTCAGTAGACGTTACAGTACAGGTCGCCCCCGAGTTACAACACCGAATGAAGACCGGTATTTGGCAGTAACTGCCAAAAGAAGCAGACGGAGCACAGCATCCGACCTGTCTCGTTAGCTATCTGCAGCCACGCGTACCACAGTTTTA
Organism: Pholcus phalangioides; assembly: GCF_987345545.1. Taxonomy (NCBI): domain Eukaryota; kingdom Metazoa; phylum Arthropoda; class Arachnida; order Araneae; family Pholcidae; genus Pholcus; species Pholcus phalangioides. The sequence continues at coordinate 14,626,118 of NW_028301607.1, forward strand.
AGGCAAACCGTATACAGACGTTTGGGAGATATTGGCCTATATGATCGCAGGCCTGTCAGATGTGTTCCGCTCACGGCAACTCACTGTCGGCAGCGATTAGCCTAGAGTAGAGAACATGCAATGTGGACATCATCACAGTGGGCTTGTGTGATGTTTTCCGACGAGTCCAGGTTTAGCTTGCAGTCTGATTCACGTCCGACTTTCATATGGAGAACGCCAGGTACCCGTTACCACCAAGACAACATCATTGAACGATACCATTACGGTGGTGCAGCATTGCTCGTTTGGGGTGGAATTATACTCGGTTCCAGAACAGATCTGCATGTTCAAACCGGAACCATGAAAACCCAAATTTATCGGGACATCATTCTGGAACAACATGTACGTTTGTTTAGGGGTGCCATGGGCGCAGAATTTGTGTTTATGGATGACAACGTCCGTCCTCACCGAGCAAACATCGTAAACGAATGCCTTGAATCTGAGAATATAACCCGAATGGAATGGTCAGCATTCTCATCTGACTTGAACCCGATAGAGCATGTGTGGGACATGCTTGGCCGACGAGTTGCAGCCCGTCAACCACCTCCTACATGTGTACCGGAACTTCGGAGAGCATTGCTTGCTGAGTGGAGTGATCTTCCCCAAGATCAGATCGATAATTTGATACTCAGCATGCCTAGGCGTTGTACGGACTGTATTTCATCGCCATACATACATTACATCGAGACATACAATGTATTAACCATCATACCAACCATGTAATAGTAAGTTTTTGTAAAGGAGATATTTTTTACAATTGCTCCAGGGAGCAAAAATCGTAGTTTCTATGAATGGTATCATACATACACCATCGTTTTTGTTCTTTATCTTTTGTTTAATAAATGGGCTTTATGAATAAGTAACGTTTGTTTTGTTTCTGAACCTTTATTTGCCGGAGCTGGCATTATCCTTAATTTACGGACATGAGTGTATATAAATGCCTTTTTTTGACTATTTTCAAACTTTTTTGTTAAAAATGCCTTTTTTGAATTTTTCTTGCCGTAAATGCCTATTTCGACATTTTTTATGCTTATTCGTGAATTAGAGAGATCATATTCTGCACAACTTAAATTTGTTTAGTATTCAGAACTTCAAAACATATTGCTCTTTTTAAAATCTTCAACCCTTAGTACCAGTTCTTATCAGAAACCCGTTCCCCCTACTTCCAGCCCATTTTATAGCCATAACCTTTTAATCTCTGTTTTACATAGGCTACGTATTTTTCAGATAGAATCCAACAAGTATCGTCCAAATCGCATCAAGATTGCACAAGAGTTCTTGTTTAAACAAACAGAATTAATGACAAGACTAATTAAAATTATCCCCTAGTGCTTCGGCCTGATGTGTCAAGCATGAATGTTTTTGTTTCAGGCGCACCCAAATCATGTCTGTGAGAAAGCTGCTAATACAAATACAACGCCACAACAGGCTAAATCCCCAACGAGGTGTCTGAGAAAAAAGATGCCCATGGCTAATAAAAAATTCTGCTGCATAGTTTTTTTTTTCATATGCTCTTTGCGCATTACATGTCTTGTTCACGCATAGCACGACATTGTAAATTAATTGTTGACCGGTCTCAGAAGCCCGCCAGTTGACGTCATGGCTCCAACATGGTGGGATCAGTTCCGCAGAGCTGGCAGAGCTCTAGCTCTAGAGGGTCCCTGTTATTCTTTAATTATTTTAACTATAAATGCACTGTAAACAACCATGGTAAGATATCTCAGGTATGCGAAACCATCTCTGGAATTGGAACGATCTTTTAAATCTATATACACCGACTGAATATAAAGCTCAACGTTTGAAAATTTTGAGGAGATATGTCTCGTTATTATGATTTTTTTTCTTCAAATAAATCCATACGTAAACGTTATCGTTCTGATATAAGTATTCTTTAATTTCAGCTAGGATTATATTTCGCATGATAGCTAATTACATATTAAGTTTCGATTTAGTCGAATAATTGATCTTGGGGGGGGGGCAGTACAAATTCTTATCTTCTTTTTGCAAGATTATATCAATAAACTTGGTAAATAATGTATATATTGTAATATATTATTAAAACAGTAGATTGAGTAAGGGGGCGATTGAAGGAAAAAGGTTGGGGAACTATGAGCTAGATTGTGGAACAGTCTTCCACGTGATCTCGTTTCTGCCCCTTATGCTGGATTCGTTTCTTCCTTGGATGATTTTAACTTTATACCTTTTATGAAATGTTTTACAATTTGATTTATTTTCTTTTATGTTTTTGGTTTTGAATCTTACCAGTGTAAGTGCAATGTTGCCTTCTGGGTTGTGTGATAAAAAAAAAAAAAAATATCGCAAGAATCCCAAGGGGTACGCATAATGAATCGAGTTTAGAAAATAATCTGTAGCACAGAAGTAATTTATTGCCTCGTTATAATCATACTTTATATCATGTGAAATGTGAACCAAAAAAAAAAATTATGAGACAAAATGGATGCGCTTCTCAATGGAAAATAAAATATGCATATTATACTAACGTTTCCATACTAATTAAATTAACGAAGAGAGAAACGAAACTAATGTTGTCAAGTTCGAACTTTATATAATTAGTATATCTCATTTAAAAATACTGATTATCAAAGATTCTTATATGGAGTTGCACATAATCATTGGACCATGAGTAATTTTTTTAGATGTTATTATTTTTTTATGTCACAAAACTTGTTAATACATGAAAGAAATTTCTCCAAAATGTGTATCTGTGTGTGTGTGTGATGCTGTTTCTACGAAACATCAATAATTTCATTAATCTTCAAGAGCCGATAAAGATCTAAATTTTTTATTAGCTAGTCATTAAAAATTCAGTTGCTTTCTGGGGGAAAACTTGATGGAGAAAAAAAAATCCCTGTTAATACAAAACGCACTGATGGAATAACTGAATAGTTATTCTTAATTCCCCCGTGGGAAAAAAATGATTACATATTTAAGAACAACCGTCTTTGAAAAAAAAATAATCTTGAAAATAATCTCTTAATAATCATCAGTATTGTATCTTTTTAAAAATTGAAATAAATTGAGTTAATGAGATTTAGATATTATCAATGCCAAATTTAATTTCCTGAAAACCGAAGAGAAATAATTTTTCTTGACAGTGTGGGTGGAAAAAAGTGGGAGGAGGAACTCCAATTCTTTGAAAAAAAAAACCACTCTATTCCATTTTATCAGAATCTTGAATTAATTATTTCCATTGAGGTTCTATTTTCATCGATAATTTAAAATGATAATTTTTCGCTAGTTCTATTGAAAGCAGTATTAAAAGTGCTAAGATGTTGAGATACTTATATTCGTTTCTAAAATAGTGTTCACATATCGATTAATGAATTTTTATAGAAATAGGGGGTCAAAAATGGCTAAAAATTTGCTTACGTAATACTTGAACGACCCCTTACTGAATTTATATTAAATAAATTAATAAATAAATATAAATATATATATATATATTTTTTTTGTTAAAACATAAAATTTTATATGAAAACAAAAAAAATTAATTATGTGAACTGGAAAACAAAAAATATGAACAATGAAATTTTAGAAAGAAATTAATCGAAGAATTCAAAAATGAAAAAAGTCATAGCCAATATATATATATATATATTATTTACTTATATTTATTTAATATAGATTCAATAAATATTGAAATTCATCAAGTTTTTTATAGTAATATACCAGTATTACTATTTACCAGTGTAAATAATAATACTGGCATTATTTGTGTTAAAAAATAATGCCAACTTTTGTGTATTCTTCTGTGACTACATAAAAACTTGGAATGTTTTTATATATTCAGAATTACATAAAACATTCTCAGTGAACTGTTTAATACTTGTGGAAGATTTTTAAAATATGAATGCAAAGTGAGTATTATATATATATTTTATTTGTTTATATTTTTCATTAAGTTCAGTCTCGATTCCTATATAATTCAATAAATATCCGTATTTACAAAATTTTCTAACATGTTTTGTCATAAACACGTCCGTTTTTTTTTTAGCTCCATCTATCCTTAAACGTAAGTACCACGGAAGTAAAAATTAATGGATCAACGAAAATTCTACATCTTTCCTGAATAGAATCAAATTTTATGATAGTACTGTAGTACTTTATTTTTATTTTATTTTGTGCAAGTAAGTTGTTTGTTAAATCATAAGAAAAATGAATTTTTTGAAAATTTTCCGAAGCTTAAAATTTATCTAAAAAATTACCACACATTCGCTTACAAAAACATTTCGCTAGCTACGTAACTGTTTAGTGCAGGCTGTCATTCACAGAGGTTATACTGTAATTATAATTTTGTAATTTTCAGTGCGATTACTTTCAGAATGAATTGAAGGAAAAACGTAGAACAATCTTACCCTTACATTAAACTAGATAACCTCACCAACGACCCCACGCAAATCAATAACGCACTTCATGTTATTATAGACGCATTAAAATTTTCAAATATCTGACATGAATCTTCCATTAGTCTCAAACGTTATTTGGTGCAGGAAAGGAGTAAAACGAATAAGAATTTATTTCTTGAAACGCGACAAATTTATCCAAGTTATTCAGTTTATTGACATGCTCGACACATACACGTATTTATGTATTCGAGGTATTTAACTATTGAATTGAATGCGACCCCATATTACAACCTTGTCCCATTATCTTCCATTTGTTTACATGCTCGACAGATTTTTCCGATACAGTTCACTAGAGCAAAATGGGAGGGTTGGGGATTATTGGAAATCGATTGAGCATCGTGTGTGTGTGTGTGTGCTCGGCTCTCTGCTGCTCTCTTTTCTACTGCCTCGCGTTTCAAGCGACCAGTACGGCGATAACAAACGCACATTTTACGAATACAAAAGGCCATACAACGATTCTTCCATGGGATAAAGGTAAAAGTAAAATAGCAATAAAAAAAAAAATTCAGGTGGAACGTTACTCGAAGATTGTTTAATCTCGTCAAAGAAGAACCCTTTCCCTCCATTCGATTACCGATAGTGACAGCATAATGGTGGATGGTGGGCAAAACCACAACGCAAAGACAGAAACCAATATACGTTTATGTATTGATGTCTTTCTGTTTGCTTAAACGCCTCAAACACAGAAGAAGGGGAAAAAAATCACAACAACAAAAAATATTTTCATAAGAAAAACGGAAGCATAAACCTCTTCAAGGAATGTTTACAGAGTAATAAAATTTCTTCTCCCAATAAAAGAAAAAAAATATTCTTTTTCTATAAATGTATATTGACATATTCGTTTTCTTTTTTTTTTCTTATCTGTACTTAATGATATTTCTTTTACTCGAAATTATATTATGACCATTAAAACAGAAGAACCGAGTGCCATAAAAAAATGTCGGCAAATAATTCGATCCTCGTAAAGAATATTTTCATGTTTATTTTACGATTCGTCTCTATCTGCTTTTGTTGTTGTTTTTCTAATTTAAAAGAATAAAGAAATCGTTGGAATTTAATAATCATAAAACGAATGTTTGCGAGATGATATTTCGTCAGTAATTATTTTTCTTAATCGTTATTGAAGAACACTGCTCAAATCAATTAGGGGAAATGCAATCCAAATTTCCAACGCATTAGTTTTTTATTCAATTACGATTTTCAAACATTTCAACTGACGAAATATTGACAAAAATGTTGTGTTGTATTCACAAAGTTGTTGTGTAATCGTCAACTAAATTTTAATAAATAATGAATATTTTCCAATAGTTTGGCACACGATGATTTAACAGAGATGTACTGAAGTAACCCAAATTACTGTAATAAATGTTTCTCAACCTATGGTCCGCAGGCAGATTCGATAAATTGACTCAAATGTTGTAATTTATATTTGTGATATCTCTCCATATAGGTTCAAATTAAATTATACTTTCGTACTTCTGTTCAACATACGTCATCGAGGATAATCAGGAAATTGAGATCTTAAATACGGGACATCTATAAATTTTGACAAAACAATTTTACAAGATTCATCGAAAGACTGGTTATTTGTGGAGATGATTACATAGAAGAAAATTCATCACTGCCCCCACGGGGACGCGAACCCCTGTCCCACGCTTGCCGGACGAGTGCTCTACCACCTAAGCTATGGAAGCAGATAGAATATACACAAAGGCAGGTGTATATTCTATCGAATAGCCACATAGCTATCAGTTGATTGTTGACGCCGTCCATGTACGGTGCCTTTCAACATATATACGCTCCAAGGTTGAAACATTCTATCTGCTTCCATAGCTTAATAGTAGAGCACTCGTCCGGCTAGAGAGAGACTGGGGTTCGAGTCCCCGTGGGGGCAGTGATGAATTTTCTTCCTTGTAATCATCTCCACAAATAACCAGTCTTTCGATGAATTTTGTATTGACAAGTGGAGAGGACATATGCATTGAAAACAATTTTAATTTATTATTTTAAATGCACTTTGCTAATTACTGCCGAAATTGCGGAAGGGTGTAAGAATAAACGGTTACAAATCGCAGTTAACGAAAATGTACAGTATCTCACGAAAATATATTCAAATGATCTGATGATCATAATTCATTGAGAAAAATAAGGTATCTTAAATAAAAATCCGTTAAAATACGGGACATTTGTCATTAAAAAAAATAATTTCAAAAGTAGGCAAAATCGTAAATAAAATGGAGGGAAAAAAAAAACCAAATTGACAAATATGTGAGATGATTACTTATAATTTTTCTCATAATATAATTTGTACTATCATGAAAATGCAGTGTATGGCGACTTTTTAGTAACTATTACAAATTAAACTATTGTTAAAAAAAACGGGAGAAATGTATAAAAAAAATCGGATCGAATATCCAGATTTTGTAATGTTTCGATTAAATGATAGAAATGAATATTTTCCAGAAATATGTACGAATACACGTTAGTTTTATATTTCAATTTTTTCATTATTGAAACTGACTTCATTTCTAAAATTTTTTTTAATTGAGATTTATTTTCTCAGTTCCAATCTTTTAGGGTAATTCACTAAAATACGAATATTTCTCGAAACTATATTACATTTTAATGTAAACACAATTTTTGAAATCAAATAAAAGAATTTTCCAAACTATAATTTCAATTCAATAGAATTCTACTTGGATAGAAATATTTCGTTATTAGATGTGATTTTAATGAGTTTTTTTCCTCATTTATACGGTATTAATTTATTTGTTAATTTAGAATGAACAAATTTAATTTTATCTCAAATAACATTAGTTTTAGCAAAATAATATGATGATGAGAAAAGTTGGTGAAGTCTAAACTATTTTGAACCAATAATTATTTGTATGAACAGAAATTCTTCGTTTTACTAACTAACCTCATCGAGCCGAAATTTCCCTCAAAAATTTCCTTTTCGAGCAAGTTTTTCCCTCCAAAATTCAGTACTAATGTCATCTATGGGTGAAAATATCTAGCCAAGTAGTGTATTTGGCTTTAGTATTTTCAAAATCTAAAAATTTTAGTCAATTTTTTCAGTAGTTACCATCACCTACACCGATTCAGATGATTAATCTATTTACAGCCACACCATCAGTGTCGTAGACGGGCTAGTATTTTCATGCTCCAACAATTCAATATCTTTGCTGATTGGTTGGTTGAAAAACTGAATTTTAGGATTTTTTACCAATCAGCAACGACGTTTCATTCTTAGTGCCCGAAAATCCTAGCCCTGAGACTTATCGTCAGAGGCAGGGACAGCAAAAACCAGTCTAAGCTGGGATTGGAATAGCGAGGAAAATATTTACTATTATCGAAAATCATGAAATATGCAAGAATGCTTTAAAATTTTCAAAATATGTTCTAGCACGTAAAAATAGCGAAATATGCAAAGACCGAGCCCTAGTGATTATGTATAATCCCAAGATCGTATTCGTAAATATGACAATCAGTCAATTAATTACTTATGACATGAATGTCGCTCTCCACTTGTTAATACAAGATATACAGAAGACTGGATGTTGTGAAGATATTTATTATTTGAGATGTTAATTTTTTAAGGAAGGAAAAAACCCATCTCTGCCTCTACCGGGAGTCGAACCCGGGTCCCTCGATTGCCGGACGAGTGCTCTGACCACTAAGCTACAGAGGAGATAGAGATTTTCCTTCGCTAGAGCGTATATATGCCGAACGGAACCGTGCAATGGACGGTGAAACCGATCAGCTAATAGCTCATGGACGTCGAGCCACCAGATGGCTATATATATGACATGAATGTCGCTCTCCACTTGTTAATACAAGATATACAGAAGACTGGATGTTGTGAAGATATTTATTATTTGAGATGTTAATTTTTTTAAGGAAGGAAGAAACTCATCTCTGCCTCTACCCCGGGAGTCGAACCCGGGTCCCTCGATTGCCGGACGAGTGCTCTGACCACTAAGCTACAGAGGAGATAGAGATTTTCCTTCGCTAGAGCGTATATATGCCGAACGGAACCGTGCAATGGACGGTGAAACCGATCAGCTAATAGCTCATGGACGTCGAGCCACCAGATGGCTATATATATGACATGAATGTCGCTCTCCACTTGTTAATACAAGATATACAGAAGACTGGATGTTGTGAAGATATTTATTATTTGAGATGTTAATTTTTTTAAGGAAGGAAAAAACTCATCTCTGCCTCTACCGGGAGTCGAACCCGGGTCCCTCGATTGCCGGACCACTAAGCTACAGAGGAGATAGAGATTTTCCTTCGCTAGAGCGTATATATGCCGAACGGAACCGTGCAATGGACGGTGAAACCAATCAGCTAATAGCTCATGGACGTCGAGCCACCAGATGGCTATATATATGACATGAATGTCGCTCTCCACTTGTTAATACAAGATATACAGAAGACTGGATGTTGTGAAGATATTTATTATTTGAGATGTTAATTTTTTTAAGGAAGGAAAAAACTCATCTCTGCCTCTACCGGGAGTCGAACCCGGGTCCCTCGATTGCCGGACGAGTGCTCTGACCACTAAGCTACAGAGGACATAGAGATTTTCCTTCGCTAGAGCGTATATATGCCGAACGGAACCGTGCAATGGACGGTGAAACCGATCAGCTAATAGCTCATGGACGTCGAGCCACCAGATGGCTATATATATGACATGAATGTCGCTCTCCACTTGTTAATACAAGATATACAGAAGACTGGATGTTGTGAAGATATTTATTATTTGAGATGTTAATTTTTTTAAGGAAGGAAAAAACTCATCTCTGCCTCTACCGGGAGTCGAACCCGGGTCCCTCGATTGCCGGACCACTAAGCTACAGAGGAGATAGAGATTTTCCTTCGCTAGAGCGTATATATGCCGAACGGAACCGTGCAATGGACGGTGAAACCAATCAGCTAATAGCTCATGGACGTCGAGCCACCAGATGGCTATATATATGACATGAATGTCGCTCTCCACTTGTTAATACAAGATATACAGAAGACTGGATGTTGTGAAGATATTTATTATTTGAGATGTTAATTTTTTTAAGGAAGGAAAAAACTCATCTCTGCCTCTACCGGGAGTCGAACCCGGGTCCCTCGATTGCCGGACGAGTGCTCTGACCACTAAGCTACAGAGGACATAGAGATTTTCCTTCGCTAGAGCGTATATATGCCGAACGGAACCGTGCAATGGACGGTGAAACCGATCAGCTAATAGCTCATGGACGTCGAGCCACCAGATGGCTATATATATGACATGAATGTCGCTCTCCACTTGTTAATACAAGATATACAGAAGACTGGATGTTGTGAAGATATTTATTATTTGAGATGTTAATTTTTTTAAGGAAGGAAAAAACTCATCTCTGCCTCTACCGGGAGTCGAACCCGGGTCCCTCGATTGCCGGACGAGTGCTCTGACCACTAAGCTACAGAGGAGATAGAGATTTTCCTTCGCTAGAGCGTATATATGCCGAACGGAACCGTGCAATGGACGGTGAAACCGATCAGCTAATAGCTCATGGACGACGAGCCACCAGATGGCTATATATATGACATGTGGGGAGCGACATTCATGTCATATATATAGCCATCTGGTGGCTCGACGTCCATGAGCTATTAGCTGATCGGTTTCACCGTCCATTGCACGGTTCCGTTCGGCATATATACGCTCTAGCGAAGGAAAATCTCTATCTCCTCTGTAGCTTAGTGGTCAGAGCACTCGTCCGGCAATCGAGGGACCCGGGTTC